>NW_026608151.1:0-85265 GCF_029499605.1 Hyla sarda | reverse complement strand
GCTTCTATGAAGGACCATAATAGAACTACAGTGCTATGATGTCACTCACTTCCACAGGCCTTGCAGAGTGTAAACAACAACAACCCAGCTTTGTTGTGTATGTAACCATAGGGATTTGTGATGTCACCTAGAACCTTCACAGCAGCGACAGCTTTATGAGGAGCATCAGCACTGCTCTGCCTGAGCAGAAACATCACCGCCATAGGTTGTCAAATAACCCGGGTTTAACCCACACAGGTAAGTCCAATGGGGTGCAGGCATGTCCTCTATGCTTACAGCTTCCCGTGGGTGTTGGTTTGATACCGTTTGGGGACAGCCAAGGAGGCATCTGCAGGCAACAAAGGTAGGTGTGTGCTTGTGTGTGTGTTTCCTATGCAGATCCTAAGCCCAGTGTCACATGCAAGTAGGAGGAGTAAGAAGGGTTCCTGGCAAATCCGGGTTATGGATTGCATTTAAAAAGGCCCCGTGGGAGTGCAATGGGCCCCTGTCTTGCTGCTTAGCAATAATGGTATGGGTTTAGGTTCTGCTGTGTGTACTGGTGGTTGACTGCCCCCCAGCCCAGAGTGTGCATGGAAAATTGTCTGGCAGCCTCCCTGACAGCAAGCAGTGATAGTGCCCATGAAGGGCACCTTGTTGGGCCCGCCCCTTTCACGGTTATCGCTTCTCGGCCTTTTGGCTAAGATCAAGTGTAGTATCTGTTCTTATCAGTTTAATATCTGATACGTCCCCTATCTGGGGACCATATATTAAATGGATTTTTGAGAACGGGGGCCGATTTCGAAGCTTGCTTCCGTCGCCCTATGCATTGACCCGATATGGCAGTATCTTCGGGTACAGTGCACCACCCCCTTACAGGGTTAAAAAGAAAGATTCCTACTTTCATTGCTACCTGCTTGCCGGCTAGCCAGCTAGCCAGCTTTGTGGGCCTTGCTGCTGCTGCAGCCAAAAAACAAAAGGTGGTGCTGCTGCTGCTTCTGCTGCTTCTGCTTCTGCTTGTGTCTGGCCGCTGTTGGAGCGTCCAGGCACAGGACTTCTGCTGCTGCTGACTAAATGGCCTCCTTAATTGGATCATTTGAGTAGCCAGCACACCTGTGCAGGTAGGGCATGACATGATAGGCAGCTGCCTTGATAGCGGGTGGGTGCTGAATGTTCCTAATTGACAAAATAAGATTAATGCTTATGAAGAAATATAAAATCTCATCCCTTCCCCAATATCGCGCCACACCCCTACCCCTTAATTCCCTGGTTGAACTTGATGGACATATGTCTTTTTTCGACCGTACTAACTATGTAACTATGTAACATAACATGGGGGGGGGGGGGGTCTCCTGGCTGTTCACACAGGTGTGTCATTGCTGTACATTGACCATGCATTGCTTCTGTGGTATTGCAAAGGCAAAGACAAATGCTTCCAGCCATCCATTGCACTAATGGATTGGTCATCAGCTGGCTGTCTATGTCCCGCATCAATATAGACCAAAGTACAGAGGGTTAGGCTATGCTATTGTGCACCTACCTGATGCATCAGAAGGTGCGAGGCCCTTGCTAAATTCTGTGCACAGACTTTGAGATCTATACTTTAGACTGTATCTAAACCTGCTCCAACATGGACTGACATTCTGGCCTACTTTCAGCCGATGCGACTTGTCTGTCGCTGAACAGTCGCTTTTTATGTATTCAGCACCTATGTATAATGTTGTAAAAATGCTCTAGAAGCTAAAGTCGCAGAAATGTCACACATATTTGGCCTGCAACTTTCTGTGCGACAAATTCAGACAGGAAAAATCAGTATAAATCCTTAGAAAATTATCCCCCAGTGTCTCCATCTGCTGGCGGTATTGAATAAGCATTGCTGCACTGATGGGGTATGCATTAGACGAAAAAAAAGAAGAAAAAGAAGAATAATACGCCCAGAAAAGAGGCGAAAAGGAGAAAAACGTAAAAAAACGTGAAAAAAAAGTAAGAGGAAGAGAAGGGAAAAAAAGGTGGAAATGGGTTTAAAAGTGATTTCGGCGGAGAAATATATATATATATATATATATATATATATATATATATATATATACGCGCACACACACACATATATATAAACGTATTCTCCGTTGAGATATTGCAGCCGCTGCTGTGTCCAGGCCCAGGAGCCTTAGCACTGTGCTGTGATGTCACTCAATACCACTGACATCACTAGGTGTAAACAACATCTCTCCTTTGCTGTGTATGTGACTATGGAGCTGTTTGGTGATGTCGTCTATTATGGCCTTCATAGAAGCAACAGGAGATTGTTGCATCCATCTAGAACCCTCAGAACTACAGTGCTATGATGTCACTCACTTCCACAGGCCTTGCAGAGTGTAAACAACAACAACCCAGCTTTGTTGTGTATGTAACCATAGGGATTTGTGATGTCACCTAGAACCTTCACAGCAGCGACAGCTTTATGAGGAGCATCAGCACTGCTCTGCCTGAGCAGAACCATCACCGCCATAGGTTGTCAAATAACCCGGGTTTAACCCACACAGGTAAGTCCAATGGGGTGCAGGCATGTCCTCTATGCTTACAGCTTCCCGTGGGTGTTGGTTTGATACCGTTTGGGGACAGCCAAGGAGGCATCTGCAGGCAACAAAGGTAGGTGTGTGCTTGTGTGTGTGTTTCCTATGCAGATCCTAAGCCCAGTGTCACATGCAAGTAGGAGGAGTAAGAAGGGTTCCTGGCAAATCCGGGTTATGGATTGCATTTAAAAAGGCCCCGTGGGAGTGCAATGGGCCCCTGTCTTGCTGCTTAGCAATAATGGTATGGGTTTAGGTTCTGCTGTGTGTACTGGTGGTTGACTGCCCCCCAGCCCAGAGTGTGCATGGAAAATTGTCTGGCAGCCTCCCTGACAGCAAGCAGTGATAGTGCCCATGAAGGGCACCTTGTTGGGCCCGCCCCTTTCACGGTTATCGCTTCTCGGCCTTTTGGCTAAGATCAAGTGTAGTATCTGTTCTTATCAGTTTAATATCTGATACGTCCCCTATCTGGGGACCATATATTAAATGGATTTTTGAGAACGGGGGCCGATTTCGAAGCTTGCTTCCGTCGCCCTATGCATTGACCCGATATGGCAGTATCTTCGGGTACAGTGCACCACCCCCTTACAGGGTTAAAAAGAAAGATTCCTACTTTCATTGCTACCTGCTTGCTGGCTAGCCAGCTAGCCAGCCCTGTGGGCCTTGCTGCTGCTGCAGCCAAAAAACAAAAGGTGGTGCTGCTGCTGCTTCTGCTGCTTCTGCTTCTGCTTGTGTCTGGCCGCTGTTGGAGCGTCCAGGCACAGGACTTCTGCTGCTGCTGACTAAATGGCCTCCTTAATTGGATCATTTGAGTAGCCAGCACACCTGTGCAGGTAGGGCATGACATGATAGGCAGCTGCCTTGATAGCGGGTGGGTGCTGAATGTTCCTAATTGACAAAATAAGATTAATGCTTATGAAGAAATATAAAATCTCATCCCTTCCCCAATATCGCGCCACACCCCTACCCCTTAATTCCCTGGTTGAACTTGATGGACATATGTCTTTTTTCGACCGTACTAACTATGTAACTATGTAACATAACATGGGGGGGGGGGGGTCTCCTGGCTGTTCACACAGGTGTGTCATTGCTGTACATTGACCATGCATTGCTTCTGTGGTATTGCAAAGGCAAAGACAAATGCTTCCAGCCATCCATTGCACTAATGGATTGGTCATCAGCTGGCTGTCTATGTCCCGCATCAATATAGACCAAAGTACAGAGGGTTAGGCTATGCTATTGTGCACCTACCTGATGCATCAGAAGGTGCGAGGCCCTTGCTAAATTCTGTGCACAGACTTTGAGATCTATACTTTAGACTGTATCTAAACCTGCTCCAACATGGACTGACATTCTGGCCTACTTTCAGCCGATGCGACTTGTCTGTCGCTGAACAGTCGCTTTTTATGTATTCAGCACCTATGTATAATGTTGTAAAAATGGTCTAGAAGCTAAAGTCGCAGAAATGTCACACATATTTGGCCTGCAACTTTCTGTGCGACAAATTCAGACAGGAAAAATCAGTATAAATCCTTAGAAAATTATCCCCCAGTGTCTCCATCTGCTGGCGGTATTGAATAAGCATTGCTGCACTGATGGGGTATGCATTAGACGAAAAAAAAGAAGAAAAAGAAGAAGAATACGCCCAGAAAAGAGGCGAAAAGGAGAAAAACGTAAAAAAACGTGAAAAAAAAGTAAGAGGAAGAGAAGGGAAAAAAAGGTGGAAATGGGTTTAAAAGTGATTTCGGCGGAGAAATATATATATATATATATATATATATATATATATATATATATATACGCGCACACACACACATATATATAAACGTATTCTCCGTTGAGATATTGCAGCCGCTGCTGTGTCCAGGCCCAGGAGCCTTAGCACTGTGCTGTGATGTCACTCAATACCACTGACATCACTAGGTGTAAACAACATCTCTCCTTTGCTGTGTATGTGACTATGGAGCTGTTTGGTGATGTCGTCTATTATGGCCTTCATAGAAGCAACAGGAGATTGTTGCATCCATCTAGAACCCTCAGAACTACAGTGCTATGATGTCACTCACTTCCACAGGCCTTGCAGAGTGTAAACAACAACAACCCAGCTTTGTTGTGTATGTAACCATAGGGATTTGTGATGTCACCTAGAACCTTCACAGCAGCGACAGCTTTATGAGGAGCATCAGCACTGCTCTGCCTGAGCAGAAACATCACCGCCATAGGTTGTCAAATAACCCGGGTTTAACCCACACAGGTAAGTCCAATGGGGTGCAGGCATGTCCTCTATGCTTACAGCTTCCCGTGGGTGTTGGTTTGATACCGTTTGGGGACAGCCAAGGAGGCATCTGCAGGCAACAAAGGTAGGTGTGTGCTTGTGTGTGTGTTTCCTATGCAGATCCTAAGCCCAGTGTCACATGCAAGTAGGAGGAGTAAGAAGGGTTCCTGGCAAATCCGGGTTATGGATTGCATTTAAAAAGGCCCCGTGGGAGTGCAATGGGCCCCTGTCTTGCTGCTTAGCAATAATGGTATGGGTTTAGGTTCTGCTGTGTGTACTGGTGGTTGACTGCCCCCCAGCCCAGAGTGTGCATGGAAAATTGTCTGGCAGCCTCCCTGACAGCAAGCAGTGATAGTGCCCATGAAGGGCACCTTGTTGGGCCCGCCCCTTTCACGGTTATCGCTTCTCGGCCTTTTGGCTAAGATCAAGTGTAGTATCTGTTCTTATCAGTTTAATATCTGATACGTCCCCTATCTGGGGACCATATATTAAATGGATTTTTGAGAACGGGGGCCGATTTCGAAGCTTGCTTCCGTCGCCCTATGCATTGACCCGATATGGCAGTATCTTCGGGTACAGTGCACCACCCCCTTACAGGGTTAAAAAGAAAGATTCCTACTTTCATTGCTACCTGCTTGCTGGCTAGCCAGCCCTGTGGGCCTTGCTGCTGCTGCAGCCAAAAAGCAAAAGGTGGTGCTGCTGCTGCTTCTGCTGCTTCTGCTGCTTCTGCTTCTGCTTGTGTCTGGCCGCTGTTGGAGCGTCCAGGCACAGGACTTCTGCTGCTGCTGACTAAATGGCCTCCTTAATTGGATCATTTGAGTAGCCAGCACACCTGTGCAGGTAGGGCATGACATGATAGGCAGCTGCCTTGATAGCGGGTGGGTGCTGAATGTTCCTAATTGACAAAATAAGATTAATGCTTATAAAGAAATATAAAATCTCATCCCTTCCCCAATATCGCGCCACACCCCTACCCCTTAATTCCCTGGTTGAACTTGATGGACATATGTCTTTTTTCGACCGTACTAACTATGTAACTATGTAACATAACATGGGGGGGGGGGGTCTCCTGGCTGTTCACACAGGTGTGTCATTGCTGTACATTGACCATGCATTGCTTCTGTGGTATTGCAAAGGCAAAGACAAATGCTTCCAGCCATCCATTGCACTAATGGATTGGTCATCAGCTGGCTGTCTATGTCCCGCATCAATATAGACCAAAGTACAGAGGGTTAGGCTATGCTATTGTGCACCTACCTGATGCATCAGAAGGTGCGAGGCCCTTGCTAAATTCTGTGCACAGACTTTGAGATCTATACTTTAGACTGTATCTAAACCTGCTCCAACATGGACTGACATTCTGGCCTACTTTCAGCCGATGCGACTTGTCTGTCGCTGAACAGTCGCTTTTTATGTATTCAGCACCTATGTATAATGTTGTAAAAATGCTCTAGAAGCTAAAGTCGCAGAAATGTCACACATATTTGGCCTGCAACTTTCTGTGCGACAAATTCAGACAGGAAAAATCAGTATAAATCCTTAGAAAATTATCCCCCAGTGTCTCCATCTGCTGGCGGTATTGAATAAGCATTGCTGCACTGATGGGGTATGCATTAGACGAAAAAAAGAAGAAAAAGAAGAATAATACGCCCAGAAAAGAGGCGAAAAGGAGAAAAACGTAAAAAAACGTGAAAAAAAAGTAAGAGGAAGAGAAGGGAAAAAAAGGTGGAAATGGGTTTAAAAGTGATTTCGGCGGAGAAATATATATATATATATATATATATATATATATATATATATATATATATATATACGCGCACACACACACATATATATAAACGTATTCTCCGTTGAGATATTGCAGCCGCTGCTGTGTCCAGGCCCAGGAGCCTTAGCACTGTGCTGTGATGTCACTCAATACCACTGACATCACTAGGTGTAAACAACATCTCTCCTTTGCTGTGTATGTGACTATGGAGCTGTTTGGTGATGTCGTCTATTATGGCCTTCATAGAAGCAACAGGAGATTGTTGCATCCATCTAGAACCCTCAGAACTACAGTGCTATGATGTCACTCACTTCCACAGGCCTTGCAGAGTGTAAACAACAACAACCCAGCTTTGTTGTGTATGTAACCATAGGGATTTGTGATGTCACCTAGAACCTTCACAGCAGCGACAGCTTTATGAGGAGCATCAGCACTGCTCTGCCTGAGCAGAACCATCACCGCCATAGGTTGTCAAATAACCCGGGTTTAACCCACACAGGTAAGTCCAATGGGGTGCAGGCATGTCCTCTATGCTTACAGCTTCCCGTGGGTGTTGGTTTGATACCGTTTGGGGACAGCCAAGGAGGCATCTGCAGGCAACAAAGGTAGGTGTGTGCTTGTGTGTGTGTTTCCTATGCAGATCCTAAGCCCAGTGTCACATGCAAGTAGGAGGAGTAAGAAGGGTTCCTGGCAAATCCGGGTTATGGATTGCATTTAAAAAGGCCCCGTGGGAGTGCAATGGGCCCCTGTCTTGCTGCTTAGCAATAATGGTATGGGTTTAGGTTCTGCTGTGTGTACTGGTGGTTGACTGCCCCCCAGCCCAGAGTGTGCATGGAAAATTGTCTGGCAGCCTCCCTGACAGCAAGCAGTGATAGTGCCCATGAAGGGCACCTTGTTGGGCCCGCCCCTTTCACGGTTATCGCTTCTCGGCCTTTTGGCTAAGATCAAGTGTAGTATCTGTTCTTATCAGTTTAATATCTGATACGTCCCCTATCTGGGGACCATATATTAAATGGATTTTTGAGAACGGGGGCCGATTTCGAAGCTTGCTTCCGTCGCCCTATGCATTGACCCGATATGGCAGTATCTTCGGGTACAGTGCACCACCCCCTTACAGGGTTAAAAAGAAAGGTTCCTACTTTCATTGCTACCTGCTTGCTGGCTAGCCAGCTAGCCAGCCCTGTGGGCCTTGCTGCTGCTGCAGCCAAAAAACAAAAGGTGGTGCTGCTGCTGCTTCTGCTGCTTCTGCTTCTGCTTGTGTCTGGCCGCTGTTGGAGCGTCCAGGCACAGGACTTCTGCTGCTGCTGACTAAATGGCCTCCTTAATTGGATCATTTGAGTAGCCAGCACACCTGTGCAGGTAGGGCATGACATGATAGGCAGCTGCCTTGATAGCGGGTGGGTGCTGAATGTTCCTAATTGACAAAATAAGATTAATGCTTATGAAGAAATATAAAATCTCATCCCTTCCCCAATATCGCACCACACCCCTACCCCTTAATTCCCTGGTTGAACTTGATGGACATATGTCTTTTTTCGACCGTACTAACTATGTAACTATGTAACATAACATGGGGGGGGGGGGGGGGGTCTCCTGGCTGTTCACACAGGTGTGTCATTGCTGTACATTGACCATGCATTGCTTCTGTGGTATTGCAAAGGCAAAGACAAATGCTTCCAGCCATCCATTGCACTAATGGATTGGTCATCAGCTGGCTGTCTATGTCCCGCATCAATATAGACCAAAGTACAGAGGGTTAGGCTATGCTATTGTGCACCTACCTGATGCATCAGAAGGTGCGAGGCCCTTGCTAAATTCTGTGCACAGACTTTGAGATCTATACTTTAGACTGTATCTAAACCTGCTCCAACATGGACTGACATTCTGGCCTACTTTCAGCCGATGCGACTTGTCTGTCGCTGAACAGTCGCTTTTTATGTATTCAGCACCTATGTATAATGTTGTAAAAATGCTCTAGAAGCTAAAGTCGCAGAAATGTCACACATATTTGGCCTGCAACTTTCTGTGCGACAAATTCAGACAGGAAAAATCAGTATAAATCCTTAGAAAATTATCCCCCAGTGTCTCCATCTGCTGGCGGTATTGAATAAGCATTGCTGCACTGATGGGGTATGCATTAGACGAAAAAAAAGAAGAAAAAGAAGAATAATACGCCCAGAAAAGAGGCGAAAAGGAGAAAAACGTAAAAAAACGTGAAAAAAAAGTAAGAGGAAGAGAAGGGAAAAAAGGTGGAAATGGGTTTAAAAGTGATTTCGGCGGAGAAATATATATATATATATATATATATATATATATATATATATATATATATATCCGCGCACACACACACATATATATAAACGTATTCTCCGTTGAGATATTGCAGCCGCTGCTGTGTCCAGGCCCAGGAGCCTTAGCACTGTGCTGTGATGTCACTCAATACCACTGACATCACTAGGTGTAAACAACATCTCTCCTTTGCTGTGTATGTGACTATGGAGCTGTTTGGTGATGTCGTCTATTATGGCCTTCATAGAAGCAACAGGAGATTGTTGCATCCATCTAGAACCCTCAGAACTACAGTGCTATGATGTCACTCACTTCCACAGGCCTTGCAGAGTGTAAACAACAACAACCCAGCTTTGTTGTGTATGTAACCATAGGGATTTGTGATGTCACCTAGAACCTTCACAGCAGCGACAGCTTTATGAGGAGCATCAGCACTGCTCTGCCTGAGCAGAACCATCACCGCCATAGGTTGTCAAATAACCCGGGTTTAACCCACACAGGTAAGTCCAATGGGGTGCAGGCATGTCCTCTATGCTTACAGCTTCCCGTGGGTGTTGGTTTGATACCGTTTGGGGACAGCCAAGGAGGCATCTGCAGGCAACAAAGGTAGGTGTGTGCTTGTGTGTGTGTTTCCTATGCAGATCCTAAGCCCAGTGTCACATGCAAGTAGGAGGAGTAAGAAGGGTTCCTGGCAAATCCGGGTTATGGATTGCATTTAAAAAGGCCCCGTGGGAGTGCAATGGGCCCCTGTCTTGCTGCTTAGCAATAATGGTATGGGTTTAGGTTCTGCTGTGTGTACTGGTGGTTGACTGCCCCCCAGCCCAGAGTGTGCATGGAAAATTGTCTGGCAGCCTCCCTGACAGCAAGCAGTGATAGTGCCCATGAAGGGCACCTTGTTGGGCCCGCCCCTTTCACGGTTATCGCTTCTCGGCCTTTTGGCTAAGATCAAGTGTAGTATCTGTTCTTATCAGTTTAATATCTGATACGTCCCCTATCTGGGGACCATATATTAAATGGATTTTTGAGAACGGGGGCCGATTTCGAAGCTTGCTTCCGTCGCCCTATGCATTGACCCGATATGGCAGTATCTTCGGGTACAGTGCACCACCCCCTTACAGGGTTAAAAAGAAAGATTCCTACTTTCATTGCTACCTGCTTGCTGGCTAGCCAGCTAGCCAGCCCTGTGGGCCTTGCTGCTGCTGCAGCCAAAAAACAAAAGGTGGTGCTGCTGCTGCTTCTGCTGCTTCTGCTTCTGCTTGTGTCTGGCCGCTGTTGGAGCGTCCAGGCACAGGACTTCTGCTGCTGCTGACTAAATGGCCTCCTTAATTGGATCATTTGAGTAGCCAGCACACCTGTGCAGGTAGGGCATGACATGATAGGCAGCTGCCTTGATAGCGGGTGGGTGCTGAATGTTCCTAATTGACAAAATAAGATTAATGCTTATGAAGAAATATAAAATCTCATCCCTTCCCCAATATCGCGCCACACCCCTACCCCTTAATTCCCTGGTTGAACTTGATGGACATATGTCTTTTTTCGACCGTACTAACTATGTAACTATGTAACATAACATGGGGGGGGGGGGGGGGTCTCCTGGCTGTTCACACAGGTGTGTCATTGCTGTACATTGACCATGCATTGCTTCTGTGGTATTGCAAAGGCAAAGACAAATGCTTCCAGCCATCCATTGCACTAATGGATTGGTCATCAGCTGGCTGTCTATGTCCCGCATCAATATAGACCAAAGTACAGAGGGTTAGGCTATGCTATTGTGCACCTACCTGATGCATCAGAAGGTGCGAGGCCCTTGCTAAATTCTGTGCACAGACTTTGAGATCTATACTTTAGACTGTATCTAAACCTGCTCCAACATGGACTGACATTCTGGCCTACTTTCAGCCGATGCGACTTGTCTGTCGCTGAACAGTCGCTTTTTATGTATTCAGCACCTATGTATAATGTTGTAAAAATGCTCTAGAAGCTAAAGTCGCAGAAATGTCACACATATTTGGCCTGCAACTTTCTGTGCGACAAATTCAGACAGGAAAAATCAGTATAAATCCTTAGAAAATTATCCCCCAGTGTCTCCATCTGCTGGCGGTATTGAATAAGCATTGCTGCACTGATGGGGTATGCATTAGACGAAAAAAAAGAAGAAAAAGAAGAATAATACGCCCAGAAAAGAGGCGAAAAGGAGAAAAACGTAAAAAAACGTGAAAAAAAAGTAAGAGGAAGAGAAGGGAAAAAAGGTGGAAATGGGTTTAAAAGTGATTTCGGCGGAGAAATATATATATATATATATATATATATATATATATATATATATATATATATCCGCGCACACACACACATATATATAAACGTATTCTCCGTTGAGATATTGCAGCCGCTGCTGTGTCCAGGCCCAGGAGCCTTAGCACTGTGCTGTGATGTCACTCAATACCACTGACATCACTAGGTGTAAACAACATCTCTCCTTTGCTGTGTATGTGACTATGGAGCTGTTTGGTGATGTCGTCTATTATGGCCTTCATAGAAGCAACAGGAGATTGTTGCATCCATCTAGAACCCTCAGAACTACAGTGCTATGATGTCACTCACTTCCACAGGCCTTGCAGAGTGTAAACAACAACAACCCAGCTTTGTTGTGTATGTAACCATAGGGATTTGTGATGTCACCTAGAACCTTCACAGCAGCGACAGCTTTATGAGGAGCATCAGCACTGCTCTGCCTGAGCAGAACCATCACCGCCATAGGTTGTCAAATAACCCGGGTTTAACCCACACAGGTAAGTCCAATGGGGTGCAGGCATGTCCTCTATGCTTACAGCTTCCCGTGGGTGTTGGTTTGATACCGTTTGGGGACAGCCAAGGAGGCATCTGCAGGCAACAAAGGTAGGTGTGTGCTTGTGTGTGTGTTTCCTATGCAGATCCTAAGCCCAGTGTCACATGCAAGTAGGAGGAGTAAGAAGGGTTCCTGGCAAATCCGGGTTATGGATTGCATTTAAAAAGGCCCCGTGGGAGTGCAATGGGCCCCTGTCTTGCTGCTTAGCAATAATGGTATGGGTTTAGGTTCTGCTGTGTGTACTGGTGGTTGACTGCCCCCCAGCCCAGAGTGTGCATGGAAAATTGTCTGGCAGCCTCCCTGACAGCAAGCAGTGATAGTGCCCATGAAGGGCACCTTGTTGGGCCCGCCCCTTTCACGGTTATCGCTTCTCGGCCTTTTGGCTAAGATCAAGTGTAGTATCTGTTCTTATCAGTTTAATATCTGATACGTCCCCTATCTGGGGACCATATATTAAATGGATTTTTGAGAACGGGGGCCGATTTCGAAGCTTGCTTCCGTCGCCCTATGCATTGACCCGATATGGCAGTATCTTCGGGTACAGTGCACCACCCCCTTACAGGGTTAAAAAGAAAGATTCCTACTTTCATTGCTACCTGCTTGCTGGCTAGCCAGCTAGCCAGCCCTGTGGGCCTTGCTGCTGCTGCAGCCAAAAAACAAAAGGTGGTGCTGCTGCTGCTGCTGCTTCTGCTGCTTCTGCTTCTGCTTGTGTCTGGCCGCTGTTGGAGCGTCCAGGCACAGGACTTCTGCTGCTGCTGACTAAATGGCCTCCTTAATTGGATCATTTGAGTAGCCAGCACACCTGTGCAGGTAGGGCATGACATGATAGGCAGCTGCCTTGATAGCGGGTGGGTGCTGAATGTTCCTAATTGACAAAATAAGATTAATGCTTATGAAGAAATATAAAATCTCATCCCTTCCCCAATATCGCGCCACACCCCTACCCCTTAATTCCCTGGTTGAACTTGATGGACATATGTCTTTTTTCGACCGTACTAACTATGTAACTATGTAACATAACATGGGGGGTTGGGGGGTCTCCTGGCTGTTCACACAGGTGTGTCATTGCTGTACATTGACCATGCATTGCTTCTGTGGTATTGCAAAGGCAAAGACAAATGCTTCCAGCCATCCATTGCACTAATGGATTGGTCATCAGCTGGCTGTCTATGTCCCGCATCAATATAGACCAAAGTACAGAGGGTTAGGCTATGCTATTGTGCACCTACCTGATGCATCAGAAGGTGCGAGGCCCTTGCTAAATTCTGTGCACAGACTTTGAGATCTATACTTCAGACTGTATCTAAACCTGCTCCAACATGGACTGACATTCTGGCCTACTTTCAGCCGATGCGACTTGTCTGTCGCTGAACAGTCGCTTTTTATGTATTCAGCACCTATGTATAATGTTGTAAAAATGCTCTAGAAGCTAAAGTCGCAGAAATGTCACACATATTTGGCCTGCAACTTTCTGTGCGACAAATTCAGACAGGAAAAATCAGTATAAATCCTTAGAAAATTATCCCCCAGTGTCTCCATCTGCTGGCGGTATTGAATAAGCATTGCTGCACTGATGGGGTATGCATTAGACGAAAAAAAAGAAGAAAAAGAAGAATAATACGCCCAGAAAAGAGGCGAAAAGGAGAAAAACGTAAAAAAACGTGAAAAAAAAGTAAGAGGAAGAGAAGGGAAAAAAGGTGGAAATGGGTTTAAAAGTGATTTCGGCGGAGAAATATATATATATATATATATATATATATATATATATATATATATATACGCGCACACACACACATATATATAAACGTATTCTCCGTTGAGATATTGCAGCCGCTGCTGTGTCCAGGCCCAGGAGCCTTAGCACTGTGCTGTGATGTCACTCAATACCACTGACATCACTAGGTGTAAACAACATCTCTCCTTTGCTGTGTATGTGACTATGGAGCTGTTTGGTGATGTCGTCTATTATGGCCTTCATAGAAGCAACAGGAGATTGTTGCATCCATCTAGAACCCTCAGAACTACAGTGCTATGATGTCACTCACTTCCACAGGCCTTGCAGAGTGTAAACAACAACAACCCAGCTTTGTTGTGTATGTAACCATAGGGATTTGTGATGTCACCTAGAACCTTCACAGCAGCGACAGCTTTATGAGGAGCATCAGCACTGCTCTGCCTGAGCAGAACCATCACCGCCATAGGTTGTCAAATAACCCGGGTTTAACCCACACAGGTAAGTCCAATGGGGTGCAGGCATGTCCTCTATGCTTACAGCTTCCCGTGGGTGTTGGTTTGATACCGTTTGGGGACAGCCAAGGAGGCATCTGCAGGCAACAAAGGTAGGTGTGTGCTTGTGTGTGTGTTTCCTATGCAGATCCTAAGCCCAGTGTCACATGCAAGTAGGAGGAGTAAGAAGGGTTCCTGGCAAATCCGGGTTATGGATTGCATTTAAAAAGGCCCCGTGGGAGTGCAATGGGCCCCTGTCTTGCTGCTTAGCAATAATGGTATGGGTTTAGGTTCTGCTGTGTGTACTGGTGGTTGACTGCCCCCCAGCCCAGAGTGTGCATGGAAAATTGTCTGGCAGCCTCCCTGACAGCAAGCAGTGATAGTGCCCATGAAGGGCACCTTGTTGGGCCCGCCCCTTTCACGGTTATCGCTTCTCGGCCTTTTGGCTAAGATCAAGTGTAGTATCTGTTCTTATCAGTTTAATATCTGATACGTCCCCTATCTGGGGACCATATATTAAATGGATTTTTGAGAACGGGGGCCGATTTCGAAGCTTGCTTCCGTCGCCCTATGCATTGACCCGATATGGCAGTATCTTCGGGTACAGTGCACCACCCCCTTACAGGGTTAAAAAGAAAGATTCCTACTTTCATTGCTACCTGCTTGCTGGCTAGCCAGCTAGCCAGCCCTGTGGGCCTTGCTGCTGCTGCAGCCAAAAAACAAAAGGTGGTGCTGCTGCTGCTGCTTCTGCTTCTGCTTGTGTCTGGCCGCTGTTGGAGCGTCCAGGCACAGGACTTCTGCTGCTGCTGACTAAATGGCCTCCTTAATTGGATCATTTGAGTAGCCAGCACACCTGTGCAGGTAGGGCATGACATGATAGGCAGCTGCCTTGATAGCGGGTGGGTGCTGAATGTTCCTAATTGACAAAATAAGATTAATGCTTATGAAGAAATATAAAATCTCATCCCTTCCCCAATATCGCGCCACACCCCTACCCCTTAATTCCCTGGTTGAACTTGATGGACATATGTCTTTTTTCGACCGTACTAACTATGTAACTATGTAACATAACATGGGGGGGGGGGGGGGGTCTCCTGGCTGTTCACACAGGTGTGTCATTGCTGTACATTGACCATGCATTGCTTCTGTGGTATTGCAAAGGCAAAGACAAATGCTTCCAGCCATCCATTGCACTAATGGATTAGTCATCAGCTGGCTGACTATGTCCCGCATCAATATAGACCAAAGTACAGAGGGTTAGGCTATGCTATTGTGCACCTACCTGATGCATCAGAAGGTGCGAGGCCCTTGCTAAATTCTGTGCACAGACTTTGAGATCTATACTTTAGACTGTATCTAAACCTGCTCCAACATGGACTGACATTCTGGCCTACTTTCAGCCGATGCGACTTGTCTGTCGCTGAACAGTCGCTTTTTATGTATTCAGCACCTATGTATAATGTTGTAAAAATGCTCTAGAAGCTAAAGTCGCAGAAATGTCACACATATTTGGCCTGCAACTTTCTGTGCGACAAATTCAGACAGGAAAAATCAGTATAAATCCTTAGAAAATTATCCCCCAGTGTCTCCATCTGCTGGCGGTATTGAATAAGCATTGCTGCACTGATGGGGTATGCATTAGACGAAAAAAAAGAAGAAAAAGAAGAATAATACGCCCAGAAAAGAGGCGAAAAGGAGAAAAACGTAAAAAAACGTGAAAAAAAAGTAAGAGGAAGAGAAGGGAAAAAAAGGTGGAAATGGGTTTAAAAGTGATTTCGGCGGAGAAATATATATATATATATATCTATATATATATATATATATATATATATATATACGCGCACACACACACATATATATAAACGTATTCTCCGTTGAGATATTGCAGCCGCTGCTGTGTCCAGGCCCAGGAGCCTTAGCACTGTGCTGTGATGTCACTCAATACCACTGACATCACTAGGTGTAAACAACATCTCTCCTTTGCTGTGTATGTGACTATGGAGCTGTTTGGTGATGTCGTCTATTATGGCCTTCATAGAAGCAACAGGAGATTGTTGCATCCATCTAGAACCCTCAGAACTACAGTGCTATGATGTCACTCACTTCCACAGGCCTTGCAGAGTGTAAACAACAACAACCCAGCTTTGTTGTGTATGTAACCATAGGGATTTGTGATGTCACCTAGAACCTTCACAGCAGCGACAGCTTTATGAGGAGCATCAGCACTGCTCTGCCTGAGCAGAACCATCACCGCCATAGGTTGTCAAATAACCCGGGTTTAACCCACACAGGTAAGTCCAATGGGGTGCAGGCATGTCCTCTATGCTTACAGCTTCCCGTGGGTGTTGGTTTGATACCGTTTGGGGACAGCCAAGGAGGCATCTGCAGGCAACAAAGGTAGGTGTGTGCTTGTGTGTGTGTTTCCTATGCAGATCCTAAGCCCAGTGTCACATGCAAGTAGGAGGAGTAAGAAGGGTTCCTGGCAAATCCGGGTTATGGATAGCATTTAAAAAGGCCCCGCGGGAGTGCAATGGGCCCCTGTCTTGCTGCTTAGCAATAATGGTATGGGTTTAGGTTCTGCTGTGTGTACTGGTGGTTGACTGCCCCCCAGCCCAGAGTGTGCATGGAAAGTTGTCTGGCAGCCTCCCTGACAGCAAGCAGTGATAGTGCCCATGAAGGGCACCTTGTTGGGCCCGCCCCTTTCACGGTTATCGCTTCTCGGCCTTTTGGCTAAGATCAAGTGTAGTATCTGTTCTTATCAGTTTAATATCTGATACGTCCCCTATCTGGGGACCATATATTAAATGGATTTTTGAGAACGGGGGCCGATTTCGAAGCTTGCTTCCGTCGCCCTATGCATTGACCCGATATGGCAGTATCTTCGGGTACAGTGCACCACCCCCTTACAGGGTTAAAAAGAAAGATTCCTACTTTCATTGCTACCTGCTTGCTGGCTAGCCAGCTAGCCAGCCCTGTGGGCCTTGCTGCTGCTGCAGCCAAAAAACAAAAGGTGGTGCTGCTGCTGCTTCTGCTGCTTCTGCTTCTGCTTGTGTCTGGCCGCTGTTGGAGCGTCCAGGCACAGGACTTCTGCTGCTGCTGACTAAATGGCCTCCTTAATTGGATCATTTGAGTAGCCAGCACACCTGTGCAGGTAGGGCATGACATGATAGGCAGCAGCCTTGATAGCGGGTGGGTGCTGAATGTTCCTAATTGACAAAATAAGATTAATGCTTATGAAGAAATATAAAATCTCATCCCTTCCCCAATATCGCGCCACACCCCTACCCCTTAATTCCCTGGTTGAACTTGATGGACATATGTCTTTTTTCGACCGTACTAACTATGTAACTATGTAACATAACATGGGGGGGGGGGGGGGTCTCCTGGCTGTTCACACAGGTGTGTCATTGCTGTACATTGACCATGCATTGCTTCTGTGGTATTGCAAAGGCAAAGACAAATGCTTCCAGCCATCCATTGCACTAATGGATTGGTCATCAGCTGGCTGTCTATGTCCCGCATCAATATAGACCAAAGTACAGAGGGTTAGGCTATGCTATTGTGCACCTACCTGATGCATCAGAAGGTGCGAGGCCCTTGCTAAATTCTGTGCACAGACTTTGAGATCTATACTTTAGACTGTATCTAAACCTGCTCCAACATGGACTGACATTCTGGCCTACTTTCAGCCGATGCGACTTGTCTGTCGCTGAACAGTCGCTTTTTATGTATTCAGCACCTATGTATAATGTTGTAAAAATGCTCTAGAAGCTAAAGTCGCAGAAATGTCACACATATTTGGCCTGCAACTTTCTGTGCGACAAATTCAGACAGGAAAAATCAGTATAAATCCTTAGAAAATTATCCCCCAGTGTCTCCATCTGCTGGCGGTATTGAATAAGCATTGCTGCACTGATGGGGTATGCATTAGATGAAAAAAAAGAAGAAAAAGAAGAATAATACGCCCAGAAAAGAGGCGAAAAGGAGAAAAACGTAAAAAAACGTGAAAAAAAAGTAAGAGGAAGAGAAGGGAAAAAAAGGTGGAAATGGGTTTAAAAGTGATTTCGGCGGAGAAATATATATATATATATATATATATATATATATATATATATATATATATATATATACGCGCACACACACACATATATATAAACGTATTCTCCGTTGAGATATTGCAGCCGCTGCTGTGTCCAGGCCCAGGAGCCTTAGCACTGTGCTGTGATGTCACTCAATACCACTGACATCACTAGGTGTAAACAACATCTCTCCTTTGCTGTGTATGTGACTATGGAGCTGTTTGGTGATGTCGTCTATTATGGCCTTCATAGAAGCAACAGGAGATTGTTGCATCCATCTAGAACCCTCAGAACTACAGTGCTATGATGTCACTCACTTCCACAGGCCTTGCAGAGTGTAAACAACAACAACCCAGCTTTGTTGTGTATGTAACCATAGGGATTTGTGATGTCACCTAGAACCTTCACAGCAGCGACAGCTTTATGAGGAGCATCAGCACTGCTCTGCCTGAGCAGAACCATCACCGCCATAGGTTGTCAAATAACCCGGGTTTAACCCACACAGGTAAGTCCAATGGGGTGCAGGCATGTCCTCTATGCTTACAGCTTCCCGTGGGTGTTGGTTTGATACCGTTTGGGGACAGCCAAGGAGGCATCTGCAGGCAACAAAGGTAGGTGTGTGCTTGTGTGTGTTTCCTATGCAGATCCTAAGCCCAGTGTCACATGCAAGTAGGAGGAGTAAGAAGGGTTCCTGGCAAATCCGGGTTATGGATTGCATTTAAAAAGGCCCCGTGGGAGTGCAATGGGCCCCTGTCTTGCTGCTTAGCAATAATGGTATGGGTTTAGGTTCTGCTGTGTGTACTGGTGGTTGACTGCCCCCCAGCCCAGAGTGTGCATGGAAAATTGTCTGGCAGCCTCCCTGACAGCAAGCAGTGATAGTGCCCATGAAGGGCACCTTGTTGGGCCCGCCCCTTTCACGGTTATCGCTTCTCGGCCTTTTGGCTAAGATCAAGTGTAGTATCTGTTCTTATCAGTTTAATATCTGATACGTCCCCTATCTGGGGACCATATATTAAATGGATTTTTGAGAACGGGGGCCGATTTCGAAGCTTGCTTCCGTCGCCCTATGCATTGACCCGATATGGCAGTATCTTCGGGTACAGTGCACCACCCCCTTACAGGGTTAAAAAGAAAGATTCCTACTTTCAATGCTACCTGCTTGCTGGCTAGCCAGCTAGCCAGCCCTGTGGGCCTTGCTGCTGCTGCAGCCAAAAAACAAAAGGTGGTGCTGCTGCTGCTTCTGCTGCTTCTGCTTCTGCTTGTGTCTGGCCGCTGTTGGAGCGTCCAGGCACAGGACTTCTGCTGCTGCTGACTAAATGGCCTCCTTAATTGGATCATTTGAGTAGCCAGCACACCTGTGCAGGTAGGGCATGACATGATAGGCAGCTGCCTTGATAGCGGGTGGGTGCTGAATGTTCCTAATTGACAAAATAAGATTAATGCTTATGAAGAAATATAAAATCTCATCCCTTCCCCAATATTGCGCCACACCCCTACCCCTTAATTCCCTGGTTGAACTTGATGGACATATGTCTTTTTTCGACCGTACTAACTATGTAACTATGTAACATAACATGGGGGGGGGGGGGGGTCTCCTGGCTGTTCACACAGGTGTGTCATTGCTGTACATTGACCATGCATTGCTTCTGTGGTATTGCAAAGGCAAAGACAAATGCTTCCAGCCATCCATTGCACTAATGGATTGGTCATCAGCTGGCTGTCTATGTCCCGCATCAATATAGACCAAAGTACAGAGGGTTAGGCTATGCTATTGTGCACCTACCTGATGCATCAGAAGGTGCGAGGCCCTTGCTAAATTCTGTGCACAGACTTTGAGATCTATACTTTAGACTGTATCTAAACCTGCTCCAACATGGACTGACATTCTGGCCTACTTTCAGCCGATGCGACTTGTCTGTCGCTGAACAGTCGCTTTTTATGTATTCAGCACCTATTTATAATGTTGTAAAAATTCTCTAGAAGCTAAAGTCGCAGAAATGTCACACATATTTGGCCTGCAACTTTCTGTGCGACAAATTCAGACAGGAAAAATCAGTATAAATCCTTAGAAAATTATCCCCCAGTGTCTCCATCTGCTGGCGGTATTGAATAAGCATTGCTGCACTGATGGGGTATGCATTAGACGAAAAAAAAGAAGAAAAAGAAGAATAATACGCCCAGAAAAGAGGCAAAAAGGAGAAAAACGTAAAAAAACGTGAAAAAAAAGTAAGAGGAAGAGAAGGGAAAAAAAGGTGGAAATGGGTTTAAAAGTGATTTCGGCGGAGAAATATATATATATATATATATATATATATATATATATATATATATATACGCGCACACACACACATATATATAAACGTATTCTCCGTTGAGATATTGCAGCCGCTGCTGTGTCCAGGCCCAGGAGCCTTAGCACTGTGCTGTGATGTCACTCAATACCACTGACATCACTAGGTGTAAACAACATCTCTCCTTTGCTGTGTATGTGACTATGGAGCTGTTTGGTGATGTCGTCTATTATGGCCTTCATAGAAGCAACAGGAGATTGTTGCATCCATCTAGAACCCTCAGAACTACAGTGCTATGATGTCACTCACTTCCACAGGCCTTGCAGAGTGTAAACAACAACAACCCAGCTTTGTTGTGTATGTAACCATAGGGATTTGTGATGTCACCTAGAACCTTCACAGCAGCGACAGCTTTATGAGGAGCATCAGCACTGCTCTGCCTGAGCAGAACCATCACCGCCATAGGTTGTCAAATAACCCGGGTTTAACCCACACAGGTAAGTCCAATGGGGTGCAGGCATGTCCTCTATGCTTACAGCTTCCCGTGGGTGTTGGTTTGATACCGTTTGGGGACAGCCAAGGAGGCATCTGCAGGCAACAAAGGTAGGTGTGTGCTTGTGTGTGTGTTTCCTATGCAGATCCTAAGCCCAGTGTCACATGCAAGTAGGAGGAGTAAGAAGGGTTCCTGGCAAATCCGGGTTATGGATTGCATTTAAAAAGGCCCCGTGGGAGTGCAATGGGCCCCTGTCTTGCTGCTTAGCAATAATGGTATGGGTTTAGGTTCTGCTGTGTGTACTGGTGGTTGACTGCCCCCCAGCCCAGAGTGTGCATGGAAAATTGTCTGGCAGCCTCCCTGACAGCAAGCAGTGATAGTGCCCATGAAGGGCACCTTGTTGGGCCCGCCCCTTTCACGGTTATCGCTTCTCGGCCTTTTGGCTAAGATCAAGTGTAGTATCTGTTCTTATCAGTTTAATATCTGATACGTCCCCTATCTGGGGACCATATATTAAATGGATTTTTGAGAACGGGGGCCGATTTCGAAGCTTGCTTCCGTCGCCCTATGCATTGACCCGATATGGCAGTATCTTCGGGTACAGTGCACCACCCCCTTACAGGGTTAAAAAGAAAGATTCCTACTTTCATTGCTACCTGCTTGCTGGCTAGCCAGCTAGCCAGCCCTGTGGGCCTTGCTGCTGCTGCAGCCAAAAAACAAAAGGTGGTGCTGCTGCTGCTGCTTCTGCTGCTTCTGCTTCTGCTTGTGTCTGGCCGCTGTTGGAGCGTCCAGGCACAGGACTTCTGCTGCTGCTGACTAAATGGCCTCCTTAATTGGATCATTTGAGTAGCCAGCACACCTGTGCAGGTAGGGCATGACATGATAGGCAGCTGCCTTGATAGCGGGTGGGTGCTGAATGTTCCTAATTGACAAAATAAGATTAATGCTTATGAAGAAATATAAAATCTCATCCCTTCCCCAATATCGCGCCACACCCCTACCCCTTAATTCCCTGGTTGAACTTGATGGACATATGTCTTTTTTCGACCGTACTAACTATGTAACTATGTAACATAACATGGGGGGGGGGGGGTCTCCTGGCTGTTCACACAGGTGTGTCATTGCTGTACATTGACCATGCATTGCTTCTGTGGTATTGCAAAGGCAAATACAAATGCTTCCAGCCATCCATTGCACTAATGGATTGGTCATCAGCTGGCTGTCTATGTCCCGCATCAATATAGACCAAAGTACAGAGGGTTAGGCTATGCTATTGTGCACCTACCTGATGCATCAGAAGGTGCGAGGCCCTTGCTAAATTCTGTGCACAGACTTTGAGATCTATACTTTAGACTGTATCTAAACCTGCTCCAACATGGACTGACATTCTGGCCTACTTTCAGCCGATGCGACTTGTCTGTCGCTGAACAGTCGCTTTTTATGTATTCAGCACCTATGTATAATGTTGTAAAAATGCTCTAGAAGCTAAAGTCGCAGAAATGTCACACATATTTGGCCTGCAACTTTCTGTGCGACAAATTCAGACAGGAAAAATCAGTATAAATCCTTAGAAAATTATCCCCCAGTGTCTCCATCTGCTGGCGGTATTGAATAAGCATTGCTGCACTGATGGGGTATGCATTAGACGAAAAAAAAGAAGAAAAAGAAGAATAATACGCCCAGAAAAGAGGCGAAAAGGAGAAAAACGTAAAAAAACGTGAAAAAAAAGTAAGAGGAAGAGAAGGGAAAAAAAGGTGGAAATGGGTTTAAAAGTGATTTCGGCGGAGAAATATATATATATATATATATATATATATATATATATATATATACGCGCACACACACACATATATATAAACGTATTCTCCGTTGAGATATTGCAGCCGCTGCTGTGTCCAGGCCCAGGAGCCTTAGCACTGTGCTGTGATGTCACTCAATACCACTGACATCACTAGGTGTAAACAACATCTCTCCTTTGCTGTGTATGTGACTATGGAGCTGTTTGGTGATGTCGTCTATTATGGCCTTCATAGAAGCAACAGGAGATTGTTGCATCCATCTAGAACCCTCAGAACTACAGTGCTATGATGTCACTCACTTCCACAGGCCTTGCAGAGTGTAAACAACAACAACCCAGCTTTGTTGTGTATGTAACCATAGGGATTTGTGATGTCACCTAGAACCTTCACAGCAGCGACAGCTTTATGAGGAGCATCAGCACTGCTCTGCCTGAGCAGAACCATCACCGCCATAGGTTGTCAAATAACCCGGGTTTAACCCACACAGGTAAGTCCAATGGGGTGCAGGCATGTCCTCTATGCTTACAGCTTCCCGTGGGTGTTGGTTTGATACCGTTTGGGGACAGCCAAGGAGGCATCTGCAGGCAACAAAGGTAGGTGTGTGCTTGTGTGTGTGTTTCCTATGCAGATCCTAAGCCCAGTGTCACATGCAAGTAGGAGGAGTAAGAAGGGTTCCTGGCAAATCCGGGTTATGGATTGCATTTAAAAAGGCCCCGTGGGAGTGCAATGGGCCCCTGTCTTGCTGCTTAGCAATAATGGTATGGGTTTAGGTTCTGCTGTGTGTACTGGTGGTTGACTGCCCCCCAGCCCAGAGTGTGCATGGAAAATTGTCTGGCAGCCTCCCTGACAGCAAGCAGTGATAGTGCCCATGAAGGGCACCTTGTTGGGCCCGCCCCTTTCACGGTTATCGCTTCTCGGCCTTTTGGCTAAGATCAAGTGTAGTATCTGTTCTTATCAGTTTAATATCTGATACGTCCCCTATCTGGGGACCATATATTAAATGGATTTTTGAGAACGGGGGCCGATTTTGAAGCTTGCTTCCGTCGCCCTATGCATTGACCCGATATGGCAGTATCTTCGGGTACAGTGCACCACCCCCTTACAGGGTTAAAAAGAAAGATTCCTACTTTCATTGCTACCTGCTTGCTGGCTAGCCAGCTAGCCAGCCCTGTGGGCCTTGCTGCTGCTGCAGCCAAAAAACAAAAGGTGGTGCTGCTGCTGCTTCTGCTGCTTCTGCTTCTGCTTGTGTCTGGCCGCTGTTGGAGCGTCCAGGCACAGGACTTCTGCTGCTGCTGACTAAATGGCCTCCTTAATTGGATCATTTGAGTAGCCAGCACACCTGTGCAGGTAGGGCATGACATGATAGGCAGCTGCCTTGATAGCGGGTGGGTGCTGAATGTTCCTAATTGACAAAATAAGATTAATGCTTATGAAGAAATATAAAATCTCATCCCTTCCCCAATATCGCGCCACACCCCTACCCCTTAATTCCCTGGTTGAACTTGATGGACATATGTCTTTTTTCGACTGTACTAACTATGTTACTATGTAACATAACGTGGGGGGGGGGGTCTCCTGGCTGTTCACACAGGTGTGTCATTGCTGTACATTGACCATGCATTGCTTCTGTGGTATTGCAAAGGCAAAGACAAATGCTTCCAGCCATCCATTGCACTAATGGATTGGTCATCAGCTGGCTGTCTATGTCCCGCATCAATATAGACCAAAGTACAGAGGGTTAGGCTATGCTATTGTGCACCTACCTGATGCATCAGAAGGTGCGAGGCCCTTGCTAAATTCTGTGCACAGACTTTGAGATCTATACTTTAGACTGTATCTAAACCTGCTCCAACATGGACTGACATTCTGGCCTACTTTCAGCCGATGCGACTTGTCTGTCGCTGAACAGTCGCTTTTTATGTATTCAGCACCTATGTATAATGTTGTAAAAATGCTCTAGAAGCTAAAGTCGCAGAAATGTCACACATATTTGGCCTGCAACTTTCTGTGCGACAAATTCAGACAGGAAAAATCAGTATAAATCCTTAGAAAATTATCCCCCAGTGTCTCCATCTGCTGGCGGTATTGAATAAGCATTGCTGCACTGATGGGGTATGCATTAGACGAAAAAAAAGAAGAAAAAGAAGAATAATACGCCCAGAAAAGAGGCGAAAAGGAGAAAAACGTAAAAAAACGTGAAAAAAAAGTAAGAGGAAGAGAAGGGAAAAAAAGGTGGAAATGGGTTTAAAAGTGATTTCGGCGGAGAAATATATATATATATATATATATATATATATATATATATATATATATACGCGCACACACACACATATATATAAACGTATTCTCCGTTGAGATATTGCAGCCGCTGCTGTGTCCAGGCCCAGGAGCCTTAGCACTGTGCTGTGATGTCACTCAATACCACTGACATCACTAGGTGTAAACAACATCTCTCCTTTGCTGTGTATGTGACTATGGAGCTGTTTGGTGATGTCGTCTATTATGGCCTTCATAGAAGCAACAGGAGATTGTTGCATCCATCTAGAACCCTCAGAACTACAGTGCTATGATGTCACTCACTTCCACAGGCCTTGCAGAGTGTAAACAACAACAACCCAGCTTTGTTGTGTATGTAACCATAGGGATTTGTGATGTCACCTAGAACCTTCACAGCAGCGACAGCTTTATGAGGAGCATCAGCACTGCTCTGCCTGAGCAGAACCATCACCGCCATAGGTTGTCAAATAACCCGGGTTTAACCCACACAGGTAAGTCCAATGGGGTGCAGGCATGTCCTCTATGCTTACAGCTTCCCGTGGGTGTTGGTTTGATACCGTTTGGGGACAGCCAAGGAGGCATCTGCAGGCAACAAAGGTAGGTGTGTGCTTGTGTGTGTGTTTCCTATGCAGATCCTAAGCCCAGTGTCACATGCAAGTAGGAGGAGTAAGAAGGGTTCCTGGCAAATCCGGGTTATGGATTGCATTTAAAAAGGCCCCGTGGGAGTGCAATGGGCCCCTGTCTTGCTGCTTAGCAATAATGGTATGGGTTTAGGTTCTGCTGTGTGTACTGGTGGTTGACTGCCCCCCAGCCCAGAGTGTGCATGGAAAATTGTCTGGCAGCCTCCCTGACAGCAAGCAGTGATAGTGCCCATGAAGGGCACCTTGTTGGGCCCGCCCCTTTCACGGTTATCGCTTCTCGGCCTTTTGGCTAAGATCAAGTGTAGTATCTGTTCTTATCAGTTTAATATCTGATACGTCCCCTATCTGGGGACCATATATTAAATGGATTTTTGAGAACGGGGGCCGATTTCGAAGCTTGCTTCCGTCGCCCTATGCATTGACCCGATATGGCAGTATCTTCGGGTACAGTGCACCACCCCCTTACAGGGTTAAAAAGAAAGATTCCTACTTTCATTGCTACCTGCTTGCTGGCTAGCCAGCTAGCCAGCCCTGTGGGCCTTGCTGCTGCTGCAGCCAAAAAACAAAAGGTGGTGCTGCTGCTGCTGCTTCTGCTGCTTCTGCTTCTGCTTGTGTCTGGCCGCTGTTGGAGCGTCCAGGCACAGGACTTCTGCTGCTGCTGACTAAATGGCCTCCTTAATTGGATCATTTGAGTAGCCAGCACACCTGTGCAGGTAGGGCATGACATGATAGGCAGCTGCCTTGATAGCGGGTGGGTGCTGAATGTTCCTAATTGACAAAATAAGATTAATGCTTATGAAGAAATATAAAATCTCATCCCTTCCCCAATATCGCGCCACACCCCTACCCCTTAATTCCCTGGTTGAACTTGATGGACATATGTCTTTTTTCGACCGTACTAACTATGTAACTATGTAACATAACATGGGGGGGGGGGGGGGTCTCCTGGCTGTTCACACAGGTGTGTCATTGCTGTACATTGACCATGCATTGCTTCTGTGGTATTGCAAAGGCAAAGACAAATGCTTCCAGCCATCCATTGCACTAATGGATTGGTCATCAGCTGGCTGTCTATGTCCCGCATCAATATAGACCAAAGTACAGAGGGTTAGGCTATGCTATTGTGCACCTACCTGATGCATCAGAAGGTGCGAGGCCCTTGCTAAATTCTGTGCACAGACTTTGAGATCTATACTTTAGACTGTATCTAAACCTGCTCCAACATGGACTGACATTCTGGCCTACTTTCAGCCGATGCGACTTGTCTGTCGCTGAACAGTCGCTTTTTATGTATTCAGCACCTATGTATAATGTTGTAAAAATGCTCTAGAAGCTAAAGTCGCAGAAATGTCACACATATTTGGCCTGCAACTTTCTGTGCGACAAATTCAGACAGGAAAAATCAGTATAAATCCTTAGAAAATTATCCCCCAGAGTCTCCATCTGCTGGCGGTATTGAATAAGCATTGCTGCACTGATGGGGTATGCATTAGACGAAAAAAAAGAAGAAAAAGAAGAATAATACGCCCAGAAAAGAGGCGAAAAGGAGAAAAACGTAAAAAAACGTGAATAAAAAGTAAGAGGAAGAGAAGGGAAAAAAAGGTGGAAATGGGTTTAAAAGTGATTTCGGCGGAGAAATATATATATATATATATATATATATATATATATATATATACGCGCACACACACACATATATATAAACGTATTCTCCGTTGAGATATTGCAGCCGCTGCTGTGTCCAGGCCCAGGAGCCTTAGCACTGTGCTGTGATGTCACTCAATACCACTGACATCACTAGGTGTAAACAACATCTCTCCTTTGCTGTGTATGTGACTATGGAGCTGTTTGGTGATGTCGTCTATTATGGCCTTCATAGAAGCAACAGGAGATTGTTGCATCCATCTAGAACCCTCAGAACTACAGTGCTATGATGTCACTCACTTCCACAGGCCTTGCAGAGTGTAAACAACAACAACCCAGCTTTGTTGTGTATGTAACCATAGGGATTTGTGATGTCACCTAGAACCTTCACAGCAGCGACAGCTTTATGAGGAGCATCAGCACTGCTCTGCCTGAGCAGAACCATCACCGCCATAGGTTGTCAAATAACCCGGGTTTAACCCACACAGGTAAGTCCAATGGGGTGCAGGCATGTCCTCTATGCTTACAGCTTCCCGTGGGTGTTGGTTTGATACCGTTTGGGGACAGCCAAGGAGGCATCTGCAGGCAACAAAGGTAGGTGTGTGCTTGTGTGTGTGTTTCCTATGCAGATCCTAAGCCCAGTGTCACATGCAAGTAGGAGGAGTAAGAAGGGTTCCTGGCAAATCCGGGTTATGGATTGCATTTAAAAAGGCCCCGTGGGAGTGCAATGGGCCCCTGTCTTGCTGCTTAGCAATAATGGTATGGGTTTAGGTTCTGCTGTGTGTACTGGTGGTTGACTGCCCCCCAGCCCAGAGTGTGCATGGAAAATTGTCTGGCAGCCTCCCTGACAGCAAGCAGTGATAGTGCCCATGAAGGGCACCTTGTTGGGCCCGCCCCTTTCACGGTTATCGCTTCTCGGCCTTTTGGCTAAGATCAAGTGTAGTATCTGTTCTTATCAGTTTAATATCTGATACGTCCCCTATCTGGGGACCATATATTAAATGGATTTTTGAGAACGGGGGCCGATTTCGAAGCTTGCTTCCGTCGCCCTATGCATTGACCCGATATGGCAGTATCTTCGGGTACAGTGCACCACCCCCTTACAGGGTTAAAAAGAAAGATTCCTACTTTCATTGCTACCTGCTTGCTGGCTAGCCAGCTAGCCAGCCCTGTGGGCCTTGCTGCTGCTGCAGCCAAAAAACAAAAGGTGGTGCTGCTGCTGCTTCTGCTGCTTCTGCTGCTTCTGCTTCTGCTTGTGTCTGGCCGCTGTTGGAGCGTCCAGGCACAGGACTTCTGCTGCTGCTGACTAAATGGCCTCCTTAATTGGATCATTTGAGTAGCCAGCACACCTGTGCAGGTAGGGCATGACATGATAGGCAGCTGCCTTGATAGCGGGTGGGTGCTGAATGTTCCTAATTGACAAAATAAGATTAATGCTTATGAAGAAATATAAAATCTCATCCCTTCCCCAATATCGCGCCACACCCCTACCCCTTAATTCCCTGGTTGAACTTGATGGACATATGTCTTTTTTCGACCGTACTAACTATGTAACTATGTAACATAACATGGGGGGGGGGGGGGTCTCCTGGCTGTTCACACAGGTGTGTCATTGCTGTACATTGACCATGCATTGCTTCTGTGGTATTGCAAAGGCAAAGACAAATGCTTCCAGCCATCCATTGCACTAATGGATTGGTCATCAGCTGGCTGTCTATGTCCCGCATCAATATAGACCAAAGTACAGAGGGTTAGGCTATGCTATTGTGCACCTACCTGATGCATCAGAAGGTGCGAGGCCCTTGCTAAATTCTGTGCACAGACTTTGAGATCTATACTTTAGACTGTATCTAAACCTGCTCCAACATGGACTGACATTCTGGCCTACTTTCAGCCGATGCGACTTGTCTGTCGCTGAACAGTCGCTTTTTATGTATTCAGCACCTATGTATAATGTTGTAAAAATGCTCTAGAAGCTAAAGTCGCAGAAATGTCACACATATTTGG
The DNA here is from genome assembly GCF_029499605.1 of Hyla sarda. Taxonomy (NCBI): domain Eukaryota; kingdom Metazoa; phylum Chordata; class Amphibia; order Anura; family Hylidae; genus Hyla; species Hyla sarda. The sequence continues at coordinate 56,085 of NW_026608151.1, read as the reverse complement.
CCTGCAACTTTCTGTGCGACAAATTCAGACAGGAAAAATCAGTATAAATCCTTAGAAAATTATCCCCCAGTGTCTCCATCTGCTGGCGGTATTGAATAAGCATTGCTGCACTGATGGGGTATGCATTAGACGAAAAAAAAGAAGAAAAAGAAGAATAATACGCCCAGAAAAGAGGCGAAAAGGAGAAAAACGTAAAAAAACGTGAAAAAAAAGTAAGAGGAAGAGAAGGGAAAAAAAGGTGGAAATGGGTTTAAAAGTGATTTCGGCGGAGAAATATATATATATATATATATATATATATATATATATATATATATACGCGCACACACACACATATATATAAACGTATTCTCCGTTGAGATATTGCAGCCGCTGCTGTGTCCAGGCCCAGGAGCCTTAGCACTGTGCTGTGATGTCACTCAATACCACTGACATCACTATGTGTAAACAACATCTCTTCTTTGCTGTGTATGTGACTATGGAGCTGTTTGGTGATGTCGTCTATTATGGCCTTCATAGAAGCAACAGGAGATTGTTGCATCCATCTAGAACCCTCAGAACTACAGTGCTATGATGTCACTCACTTCCACAGGCCTTGCAGAGTGTAAACAACAACAACCCAGCTTTGTTGTGTATGTAACCATAGGGATTTGTGATGTCACCTAGAACCTTCACAGCAGCGACAGCTTTATGAGGAGCATCAGCACTGCTCTGCCTGAGCAGAACCATCACCGCCATAGGTTGTCAAATAACCCGGGTTTAACCCACACAGGTAAGTCCAATGGGGTGCAGGCATGTCCTCTATGCTTACAGCTTCCCGTGGGTGTTGGTTTGATACCGTTTGGGGACAGCCAAGGAGGCATCTGCAGGCAACAAAGGTAGGTGTGTGCTTGTGTGTGTGTTTCCTATGCAGATCCTAAGCCCAGTGTCACATGCAAGTAGGAGGAGTAAGAAGGGTTCCTGGCAAATCCGGGTTATGGATTGCATTTAAAAAGGCCCCGTGGGAGTGCAATGGGCCCCTGTCTTGCTGCTTAGCAATAATGGTATGGGTTTAGGTTCTGCTGTGTGTACTGGTGGTTGACTGCCCCCCAGCCCAGAGTGTGCATGGAAAATTGTCTGGCAGCCTCCCTGACAGCAAGCAGTGATAGTGCCCATGAAGGGCACCTTGTTGGGCCCGCCCCTTTCACGGTTATCGCTTCTCGGCCTTTTGGCTAAGATCAAGTGTAGTATCTGTTCTTATCAGTTTAATATCTGATACGTCCCCTATCTGGGGACCATATATTAAATGGATTTTTGAGAACGGGGGCCGATTTCGAAGCTTGCTTCCGTCGCCCTATGCATTGACCCGATATGGCAGTATCTTCGGGTACAGTGCACCACCCCCTTACAGGGTTAAAAAGAAAGATTCCTACTTTCATTGCTACCTGCTTGCTGGCTAGCCAGCTAGCCAGCCCTGTGGGCCTTGCTGCTGCTGCAGCCAAAAAACAAAAGGTGGTGCTGCTGCTGCTTCTGCTGCTTCTGCTTCTGCTTGTGTCTGGCCGCTGTTGGAGCGTCCAGGCACAGGACTTCTGCTGCTGCTGACTAAATGGCCTCCTTAATTGGATCATTTGAGTAGCCAGCACACCTGTGCAGGTAGGGCATGACATGATAGGCAGCTGCCTTGATAGCGGGTGGGTGCTGAATGTTCCTAATTGACAAAATAAGATTAATGCTTATGAAGAAATATAAAATCTCATCCCTTCCCCAATATCGCGCCACACCCCTACCCCTTAATTCCCTGGTTGAACTTGATGGACATATGTCTTTTTTCGACCGTACTAACTATGTTACTATGTAACATAACGTGGGGGGGGGGGTCTCCTGGCTGTTCACACAGGTGTGTCATTGCTGTACATTGACCATGCATTGCTTCTGTGGTATTGCAAAGGCAAAGACAAATGCTTCCAGCCATCCATTGCACTAATGGATTGGTCATCAGCTGGCTGTCTATGTCCCGCATCAATATAGACCAAAGTACAGAGGGTTAGGCTATGCTATTGTGCACCTACCTGATGCATCAGAAGGTGCGAGGCCCTTGCTAAATTCTGTGCACAGACTTTGAGATCTATACTTTAGACTGTATCTAAACCTGCTCCAACATGGACTGACATTCTGGCCTACTTTCAGCCGATGCGACTTGTCTGTCGCTGAACAGTCGCTTTTTATGTATTCAGCACCTATGTATAATGTTGTAAAAATGCTCTAGAAGCTAAAGTCGCAGAAATGTCACACATATTTGGCCTGCAACTTTCTGTGCGACAAATTCAGACAGGAAAAATCAGTATAAATCCTTAGAAAATTATCCCCCAGTGTCTCCATCTGCTGGCGGTATTGAATAAGCATTGCTGCACTGATGGGGTATGCATTAGACGAAAAAAAGAAGAAAAAGAAGAATAATACGCCCAGAAAAGAGGCGAAAAGGAGAAAAACGTAAAAAAACGTGAAAAAAAAGTAAGAGGAAGAGAAGGGAAAAAAAGGTGGAAATGGGTTTAAAAGTGATTTCGGCGGAGAAATATATATATATATATATATATATATATATATATATATATATATATATATATATACGCGCACACACACACATATATAAACGTATTCTCCGTTGAGATATTGCAGCCGCTGCTGTGTCCAGGCCCAGGAGCCTTAGCACTGTGCTGTGATGTCACTCAATACCACTGACATCACTAGGTGTAAACAACATCTCTCCTTTGCTGTGTATGTGACTATGGAGCTGTTTGGTGATGTCGTCTATTATGGCCTTCATAGAAGCAACAGGAGATTGTTGCATCCATCTAGAACCCTCAGAACTACAGTGCTATGATGTCACTCACTTCCACAGGCCTTGCAGAGTGTAAACAACAACAACCCAGCTTTGTTGTGTATGTAACCATAGGGATTTGTGATGTCACCTAGAACCTTCACAGCAGCGACAGCTTTATGAGGAGCATCAGCACTGCTCTGCCTGAGCAGAACCATCACCGCCATAGGTTGTCAAATAACCCGGGTTTAACCCACACAGGTAAGTCCAATGGGGTGCAGGCATGTCCTCTATGCTTACAGCTTCCCGTGGGTGTTGGTTTGATACCGTTTGGGGACAGCCAAGGAGGCATCTGCAGGCAACAAAGGTAGGTGTGTGCTTGTGTGTGTGTTTCCTATGCAGATCCTAAGCCCAGTGTCACATGCAAGTAGGAGGAGTAAGAAGGGTTCCTGGCAAATCCGGGTTATGGATTGCATTTAAAAAGGCCCCGTGGGAGTGCAATGGGTCCCTGTCTTGCTGCTTAGCAATAATGGTATGGGTTTAGGTTCTGCTGTGTGTACTGGTGGTTGACTGCCCCCCAGCCCAGAGTGTGCATGGAAAATTGTCTGGCAGCCTCCCTGACAGCAAGCAGTGATAGTGCCCATGAAGGGCACCTTGTTGGGCCCGCCCCTTTCACGGTTATCGCTTCTCGGCCTTTTGGCTAAGATCAAGTGTAGTATCTGTTCTTATCAGTTTAATATCTGATACGTCCCCTATCTGGGGACCATATATTAAATGGATTTTTGAGAACGGGGGCCGATTTCGAAGCTTGCTTCCGTCGCCCTATGCATTGATCCGATATGGCAGTATCTTCGGGTACAGTGCACCACCCCCTTACAGGGTTAAAAAGAAAGATTCCTACTTTCATTGCTACCTGCTTGCTGGCTAGCCAGCTAGCCAGCCCTGTGGGCCTTGCTGCTGCTGCAGCCAAAAAACAAAAGGTGGTGCTGCTGCTGCTTCTGCTGCTTCTGCTTCTGCTTGTGTCTGGCCGCTGTTGGAGCGTCCAGGCACAGGACTTCTGCTGCTGCTGACTAAATGGCCTCCTTAATTGGATCATTTGAGTAGCCAGCACACCTGTGCAGGTAGGGCATGACATGATAGGCAGCTGCCTTGATAGCGGGTGGGTGCTGAATGTTCCTAATTGACAAAATAAGATTAATGCTTATGAAGAAATATAAAATCTCATCCCTTCCCCAATATCGCGCCACACCCCTACCCCTTAATTCCCTGGTTGAACTTGATGGACATATGTCTTTTTTCGACCGTACTAACTATGTAACTATGTAACATAACATGGGGGGGGGGGGTCTCCTGGCTGTTCACACAGGTGTGTCATTGCTGTACATTGACCATGCATTGCTTCTGTGGTATTGCAAAGGCAAAGACAAATGCTTCCAGCCATCCATTGCACTAATGGATTGGTCATCAGCTGGCTGTCTATGTCCCGCATCAATATAGACCAAAGTACAGAGGGTTAGGCTATGCTATTGTGCACCTACCTGATGCATCAGAAGGTGCGAGGCCCTTGCTAAATTCTGTGCACAGACTTTGAGATCTATACTTTAGACTGTATCTAAACCTGCTCCAACATGGACTGACATTCTGGCCTACTTTCAGCCGATGCGACTTGTCTGTCGCTGAACAGTCGCTTTTTATGTATTCAGCACCTATGTATAATGTTGTAAAAATGCTCTAGAAGCTAAAGTCGCAGAAATGTCACACATATTTGGCCTGCAACTTTCTGTGCGACAAATTCAGACAGGAAAAATCAGTATAAATCCTTAGAAAATTATCCCCCAGTGTCTCCATCTGCTGGCGGTATTGAATAAGCATTGCTGCACTGATGGGGTATGCATTAGACGAAAAAAAAGAAGAAAAAGAAGAATAATACGCCCAGAAAAGAGGCGAAAAGGAGAAAAACGTAAAAAAACGTGAAAAAAAAGTAAGAGGAAGAGAAGGGAAAAAAAGGTGGAAATGGGTTTAAAAGTGATTTCGGCGGAGAAATATATATATATATATATATATATATATATATATATATATATATACGCGCACACACACACATATATATAAACGTATTCTCCGTTGAGATATTGCAGCCGCTGCTGTGTCCAGGCCCAGGAGCCTTAGCACTGTGCTGTGATGTCACTCAATACCACTGACATCACTAGGTGTAAACAACATCTCTCCTTTGCTGTGTATGTGACTATGGAGCTGTTTGGTGATGTCGTCTATTATGGCCTTCATAGAAGCAACAGGAGATTGTTGCATCCATCTAGAACCCTCAGAACTACAGTGCTATGATGTCACTCACTTCCACAGGCCTTGCAGAGTGTAAACAACAACAACCCAGCTTTGTTGTGTATGTAACCATAGGGATTTGTGATGTCACCTAGAACCTTCACAGCAGCGACAGCTTTATGAGGAGCATCAGCACTGCTCTGCCTGAGCAGAACCATCACCGCCATAGGTTGTCAAATAACCCGGGTTTAACCCACACAGGTAAGTCCAATGGGGTGCAGGCATGTCCTCTATGCTTACAGCTTCCCGTGGGTGTTGGTTTGATACCGTTTGGGGACAGCCAAGGAGGCATCTGCAGGCAACAAAGGTAGGTGTGTGCTTGTGTGTGTGTTTCCTATGCAGATCCTAAGCCCAGTGTCACATGCAAGTAGGAGGAGTAAGAAGGGTTCCTGGCAAATCCGGGTTATGGATTGCATTTAAAAAGGCCCCGTGGGAGTGCAATGGGCCCCTGTCTTGCTGCTTAGCAATAATGGTATGGGTTTAGGTTCTGCTGTGTGTACTGGTGGTTGACTGCCCCCCAGCCCAGAGTGTGCATGGAAAATTGTCTGGCAGCCTCCCTGACAGCAAGCAGTGATAGTGCCCATGAAGGGCACCTTGTTGGGCCCGCCCCTTTCACGGTTATCGCTTCTCGGCCTTTTGGCTAAGATCAAGTGTAGTATCTGTTCTTATCAGTTTAATATCTGATACGTCCCCTATCTGGGGACCATATATTAAATGGATTTTTGAGAACGGGGGCCGATTTCGAAGCTTGCTTCCGTCGCCCTATGCATTGACCCGATATGGCAGTATCTTCGGGTACAGTGCACCACCCCCTTACAGGGTTAAAAAGAAAGATTCCTACTTTCATTGCTACCTGCTTGCTGGCTAGCCAGCTAGCCAGCCCTGTGGGCCTTGCTGCTGCTGCAGCCAAAAAACAAAAGGTGGTGCTGCTGCTGCTTCTGCTGCTTCTGCTTCTGCTTGTGTCTGGCCGCTGTTGGAGCGTCCAGGCACAGGACTTCTGCTGCTGCTGACTAAATGGCCTCCTTAATTGGATCATTTGAGTAGCCAGCACACCTGTGCAGGTAGGGCATGACATGATAGGCAGCTGCCTTGATAGCGGGTGGGTGCTGAATGTTCCTAATTGACAAAATAAGATTAATGCTTATGAAGAAATATAAAATCTCATCCCTTCCCCAATATCGCGCCACACCCCTACCCCTTAATTCCCTGGTTGAACTTGATGGACATATGTCTTTTTTCGACCGTACTAACTATGTTACTATGTAACATAACGTGGGGGGGGGGGTCTCCTGGCTGTTCACACAGGTGTGTCATTGCTGTACATTGACCATGCATTGCTTCTGTGGTATTGCAAAGGCAAAGACAAATGCTTCCAGCCATCCATTGCACTAATGGATTGGTCATCAGCTGGCTGTCTATGTCCCGCATCAATATAGACCAAAGTACAGAGGGTTAGGCTATGCTATTGTGCACCTACCTGATGCATCAGAAGGTGCGAGGCCCTTGCTAAATTCTGTGCACAGACTTTGAGATCTATACTTTAGACTGTATCTAAACCTGCTCCAACATGGACTGACATTCTGGCCTACTTTCAGCCGATGCGACTTGTCTGTCGCTGAACAGTCGCTTTTTATGTATTCAGCACCTATGTATAATGTTGTAAAAATGCTCTAGAAGCTAAAGTCGCAGAAATGTCACACATATTTGGCCTGCAACTTTCTGTGCGACAAATTCAGACAGGAAAAATCAGTATAAATCCTTAGAAAATTATCCCCCAGTGTCTCCATCTGCTGGCGGTATTGAATAAGCATTGCTGCACTGATGGGGTATGCATTAGACGAAAAAAAGAAGAAAAAGAAGAATAATACGCCCAGAAAAGAGGCGAAAAGGAGAAAAACGTAAAAAAACGTGAAAAAAAAGTAAGAGGAAGAGAAGGGAAAAAAAGGTGGAAATGGGTTTAAAAGTGATTTCGGCGGAGAAATATATATATATATATATATATATATATATATATATATATATATATACGCGCACACACACACATATATAAACGTATTCTCCGTTGAGATATTGCAGCCGCTGCTGTGTCCAGGCCCAGGAGCCTTAGCACTGTGCTGTGATGTCACTCAATACCACTGACATCACTAGGTGTAAACAACATCTCTCCTTTGCTGTGTATGTGACTATGGAGCTGTTTGGTGATGTCGTCTATTATGGCCTTCATAGAAGCAACAGGAGATTGTTGCATCCATCTAGAACCCTCAGAACTACAGTGCTATGATGTCACTCACTTCCACAGGCCTTGCAGAGTGTAAACAACAACAACCCAGCTTTGTTGTGTATGTAACCATAGGGATTTGTGATGTCACCTAGAACCTTCACAGCAGCGACAGCTTTATGAGGAGCATCAGCACTGCTCTGCCTGAGCAGAACCATCACCGCCATAGGTTGTCAAATAACCCGGGTTTAACCCACACAGGTAAGTCCAATGGGGTGCAGGCATGTCCTCTATGCTTACAGCTTCCCGTGGGTGTTGGTTTGATACCGTTTGGGGACAGCCAAGGAGGCATCTGCAGGCAACAAAGGTAGGTGTGTGCTTGTGTGTGTGTTTCCTATGCAGATCCTAAGCCCAGTGTCACATGCAAGTAGGAGGAGTAAGAAGGGTTCCTGGCAAATCCGGGTTATGGATTGCATTTAAAAAGGCCCCGTGGGAGTGCAATGGGTCCCTGTCTTGCTGCTTAGCAATAATGGTATGGGTTTAGGTTCTGCTGTGTGTACTGGTGGTTGACTGCCCCCCAGCCCAGAGTGTGCATGGAAAATTGTCTGGCAGCCTCCCTGACAGCAAGCAGTGATAGTGCCCATGAAGGGCACCTTGTTGGGCCCGCCCCTTTCACGGTTATCGCTTCTCGGCCTTTTGGCTAAGATCAAGTGTAGTATCTGTTCTTATCAGTTTAATATCTGATACGTCCCCTATCTGGGGACCATATATTAAATGGATTTTTGAGAACGGGGGCCGATTTCGAAGCTTGCTTCCGTCGCCCTATGCATTGATCCGATATGGCAGTATCTTCGGGTACAGTGCACCACCCCCTTACAGGGTTAAAAAGAAAGATTCCTACTTTCATTGCTACCTGCTTGCTGGCTAGCCAGCTAGCCAGCCCTGTGGGCCTTGCTGCTGCTGCAGCCAAAAAACAAAAGGTGGTGCTGCTGCTGCTTCTGCTGCTTCTGCTTCTGCTTGTGTCTGGCCGCTGTTGGAGCGTCCAGGCACAGGACTTCTGCTGCTGCTGACTAAATGGCCTCCTTAATTGGATCATTTGAGTAGCCAGCACACCTGTGCAGGTAGGGCATGACATGATAGGCAGCTGCCTTGATAGCGGGTGGGTGCTGAATGTTCCTAATTGACAAAATAAGATTAATGCTTATGAAGAAATATAAAATCTCATCCCTTCCCCAATATCGCGCCACACCCCTACCCCTTAATTCCCTGGTTGAACTTGATGGACATATGTCTTTTTTCGACCGTACTAACTATGTAACTATGTAACATAACATGGGGGGGGGGGGGTCTCCTGGCTGTTCACACAGGTGTGTCATTGCTGTACATTGACCATGCATTGCTTCTGTGGTATTGCAAAGGCAAAGACAAATGCTTCCAGCCATCCATTGCACTAATGGATTGGTCATCAGCTGGCTGTCTATGTCCCGCATCAATATAGACCAAAGTACAGAGGGTTAGGCTATGCTATTGTGCACCTACCTGATGCATCAGAAGGTGCGAGGCCCTTGCTAAACTTCTGTGCACAGACTTTGAGATCTATACTTTAGACTGTATCTAAACCTGCTCCAACATGGACTGACATTCTGGCCTACTTTCAGCCGATGCGACTTGTCTGTCGCTGAACAGTCGCTTTTTATGTATTCAGCACCTATGTATAATGTTGTAAAAATGCTCTAGAAGCTAAAGTCGCAGAAATGTCACACATATTTGGCCTGCAACTTTCTGTGCGACAAATTCAGACAGGAAAAATCAGTATAAATCCTTAGAAAATTATCCCCCAGTGTCTCCATCTGCTGGCGGTATTGAATAAGCATTGCTGCACTGATGGGGTATGCATTAGACGAAAAAAAAGAAGAAAAAGAAGAATAATACGCCCAGAAAAGAGGCGAAAAGGAGAAAAACGTAAAAAAACGTGAAAAAAAAGTAAGAGGAAGAGAAGGGAAAAAAAGGTGGAAATGGGTTTAAAAGTGATTTCGGCGGAGAAATATATATATATATATATATATATATATATATATATATATATACGCGCACACACACACATATATATAAACGTATTCTCCGTTGAGATATTGCAGCCGCTGCTGTGTCCAGGCCCAGGAGCCTTAGCACTGTGCTGTGATGTCACTCAATACCACTGACATCACTAGGTGTAAACAACATCTCTCCTTTGCTGTGTATGTGACTATGGAGCTGTTTGGTGATGTCGTCTATTATGGCCTTCATAGAAGCAACAGGAGATTGTTGCATCCATCTAGAACCCTCAGAACTACAGTGCTATGATGTCACTCACTTCCACAGGCCTTGCAGAGTGTAAACAACAACAACCCAGCTTTGTTGTGTATGTAACCATAGGGATTTGTGATGTCACCTAGAACCTTCACAGCAGCGACAGCTTTATGAGGAGCATCAGCACTGCTCTGCCTGAGCAGAACCATCACCGCCATAGGTTGTCAAATAACCCGGGTTTAACCCACACAGGTAAGTCCAATGGGGTGCAGGCATGTCCTCTATGCTTACAGCTTCCCGTGGGTGTTGGTTTGATACCGTTTGGGGACAGCCAAGGAGGCATCTGCAGGCAACAAAGGTAGGTGTGTGCTTGTGTGTGTGTTTCCTATGCAGATCCTAAGCCCAGTGTCACATGCAAGTAGGAGGAGTAAGAAGGGTTCCTGGCAAATCCGGGTTATGGATTGCATTTAAAAAGGCCCCGTGGGAGTGCAATGGGCCCCTGTCTTGCTGCTTAGCAATAATGGTATGGGTTTAGGTTCTGCTGTGTGTACTGGTGGTTGACTGCCCCCCAGCCCAGAGTGTGCATGGAAAATTGTCTGGCAGCCTCCCTGACAGCAAGCAGTGATAGTGCCCATGAAGGGCACCTTGTTGGGCCCGCCCCTTTCACGGTTATCGCTTCTCGGCCTTTTGGCTAAGATCAAGTGTAGTATCTGTTCTTATCAGTTTAATATCTGATACGTCCCCTATCTGGGGACCATATATTAAATGGATTTTTGAGAACGGGGGCCGATTTCGAAGCTTGCTTCCGTCGCCCTATGCATTGACCCGATATGGCAGTATCTTCGGGTACAGTGCACCACCCCCTTACAGGGTTAAAAAGAAAGATTCCTACTTTCATTGCTACCTGCTTGCTGGCTAGCCAGCTAGCCAGCCCTGTGGGCCTTGCTGCTGCTGCAGCCAAAAAACAAAAGGTGGTGCTGCTGCTGCTTCTGCTTCTGCTTGTGTCTGGCTGCTGTTGGAGCGTCCAGGCACAGGACTTCTGCTGCTGCTGACTAAATGGCCTCCTTAATTGGATCATTTGAGTAGCCAGCACACCTGTGCAGGTAGGGCATGACATGATAGGCAGCTGCCTTGATAGCGGGTGGGTGCTGAATGTTCCTAATTGACAAAATAAGATTAATGCTTATGAAGAAATATAAAATCTCATCCCTTCCCCAATATCGCGCCACACCCCTACCCCTTAATTCCCTGGTTGAACTTGATGGACATATGTCTTTTTTCGACCGTACTAACTATGTAACTATGTAACATAACATGGGGGGGGGGGGGGGTCTCCTGGCTGTTCACACAGGTGTGTCATTGCTGTACATTGACCATGCATTGCTTCTGTGGTATTGCAAAGGCAAAGACAAATGCTTCCAGCCATCCATTGCACTAATGGATTGGTCATCAGCTGGCTGTCTATGTCCCGCATCAATATAGACCAAAGTACAGAGGGTTAGGCTATGCTATTGTGCACCTACCTGATGCATCAGAAGGTGCGAGGCCCTTGCTAAATTCTGTGCACAGACTTTGAGATCTATACTTTAGACTGTATCTAAACCTGCTCCAACATGGACTGACATTCTGGCCTACTTTCAGCCGATGCGACTTGTCTGTCGCTGAACAGTCGCTTTTTATGTATTCAGCACCTATGTATAATGTTGTAAAAATGCTCTAGAAGCTAAAGTCGCAGAAATGTCACACATATTTGGCCTGCAACTTTCTGTGCGACAAATTCAGACAGGAAAAATCAGTATAAATCCTTAGAAAATTATCCCCCAGTGTCTCCATCTGCTGGCGGTATTGAATAAGCATTGCTGCACTGATGGGGTATGCATTAGACGAAAAAAAAGAAGAAAAAGAAGAATAATACGCCCAGAAAAGAGGCGAAAAGGAGAAAAACGTAAAAAAACGTGAAAAAAAAGTAAGAGGAAGAGAAGGGAAAAAAAGGTGGAAATGGGTTTAAAAGTGATTTCGGCGGAGAAATATATATATATATATATATATATATATATATATATATATATATATATATATATATATATATAGATATACGCGCACACACACACATATATATAAACGTATTCTCCGTTGAGATATTGCAGCCGCTGCTGTGTCCAGGCCCAGGAGCCTTAGCACTGTGCTGTGATGTCACTCAATACCACTGACATCACTAGGTGTAAACAACATCTCTCCTTTGCTGTGTATGTGACTATGGAGCTGTTTGGTGATGTCGTCTATTATGGCCTTCATAGAAGCAACAGGAGATTGTTGCATCCATCTAGAACCCTCAGAACTACAGTGCTATGATGTCACTCACTTCCACAGGCCTTGCAGAGTGTAAACAACAACAACCCAGCTTTGTTGTGTATGTAACCATAGGGATTTGTGATGTCACCTAGAACCTTCACAGCAGCGACAGCTTTATGAGGAGCATCAGCACTGCTCTGCCTGAGCAGAACCATCACCGCCATAGGTTGTCAAATAACCCGGGTTTAACCCACACAGGTAAGTCCAATGGGGTGCAGGCATGTCCTCTATGCTTACAGCTTCCCGTGGGTGTTGGTTTGATACCGTTTGGGGACAGCCAAGGAGGCATCTGCAGGCAACAAAGGTAGGTGTGTGCTTGTGTGTGTGTTTCCTATGCAGATCCTAAGCCCAGTGTCACATGCAAGTAGGAGGAGTAAGAAGGGTTCCTGGCAAATCCGGGTTATGGATTGCATTTAAAAAGGCCCCGTGGGAGTGCAATGGGCCCCTGTCTTGCTGCTTAGCAATAATGGTATGGGTTTAGGTTCTGCTGTGTGTACTGGTGGTTGACTGCCCCCCAGCCCAGAGTGTGCATGGAAAATTGTCTGGCAGCCTCCCTGACAGCAAGCAGTGATAGTGCCCATGAAGGGCACCTTGTTGGGCCCGCCCCTTTCACGGTTATCGCTTCTCGGCCTTTTGGCTAAGATCAAGTGTAGTATCTGTTCTTATCAGTTTAATATCTGATACGTCCCCTATCTGGGGACCATATATTAAATGGATTTTTGAGAACGGGGGCCGATTTCGAAGCTTGCTTCCGTCGCCCTATGCATTGACCCGATATGGCAGTATCTTCGGGTACAGTGCACCACCCCCTTACAGGGTTAAAAAGAAAGATTCCTACTTTCATTGCTACCTGCTTGCTGGCTAGCCAGCTAGCCAGCCCTGTGGGCCTTGCTGCTGCTGCAGCCAAAAAACAAAAGGTGGTGCTGCTGCTGCTTCTGCTGCTTCTGCTTCTGCTTGTGTCTGGCCGCTGTTGGAGCGTCCAGGCACAGGACTTCTGCTGCTGCTGACTAAATGGCCTCCTTAATTGGATCATTTGAGTAGCCAGCACACCTGTGCAGGTAGGGCATGACATGATAGGCAGCTGCCTTGATAGCGGGTGGGTGCTGAATGTTCCTAATTGACAAAATAAGATTAATGCTTATGAAGAAATATAAAATCTCATCCCTTCCCCAATATCGCGCCACACCCCTACCCCTTAATTCCCTGGTTGAACTTGATGGACATATGTCTTTTTTCGACCGTACTAACTATGTAACTATGTAACATAACATGGGGGGGGGGGGTCTCCTGGCTGTTCACACAGGTGTGTCATTGCTGTACATTGACCATGCATTGCTTCTGTGGTATTGCAAAGGCAAAGACAAATGCTTCCAGCCATCCATTGCACTAATGGATTGGTCATCAGCTGGCTGTCTATGTCCCGCATCAATATAGACCAAAGTACAGAGGGTTAGGCTATGCTATTGTGCACCTACCTGATGCATCAGAAGGTGCGAGGCCCTTGCTAAATTCTGTGCACAGACTTTGAGATCTATACTTTAGACTGTATCTAAACCTGCTCCAACATGGACTGACATTCTGGCCTACTTTCAGCCGATGCGACTTGTCTGTCGCTGAACAGTCGCTTTTTATGTATTCAGCACCTATGTATAATGTTGTAAAAATGCTCTAGAAGCTAAAGTCGCAGAAATGTCACACATATTTGGCCTGCAACTTTCTGTGCGACAAATTCAGACAGGAAAAATCAGTATAAATCCTTAGAAAATTATCCCCCAGTGTCTCCATCTGCTGGCGGTATTGAATAAGCATTGCTGCACTGATGGGGTATGCATTAGACGAAAAAAAAGAAGAAAAAGAAGAATAATACGCCCAGAAAAGAGGCGAAAAGGAGAAAAACGTAAAAAAACGTGAAAAAAAAGTAAGAGGAAGAGAAGGGAAAAAAAGGTGGAAATGGGTTTAAAAGTGATTTCGGCGGATAAATATATATATATATATATATATATATATATATATATATATATATATATACGCGCACACACACACATATATATAAACGTATTCTCCGTTGAGATATTGCAGCCGCTGCTGTGTCCAGGCCCAGGAGCCTTAGCACTGTGCTGTGATGTCACTCAATACCACTGACATCACTAGGTGTAAACAACATCTCTCCTTTGCTGTGTATGTGACTATGGAGCTGTTTGGTGATGTCGTCTATTATGGCCTTCATAGAAGCAACAGGAGATTGTTGCATCCATCTAGAACCCTCAGAACTACAGTGCTATGATGTCACTCACTTCCACAGGCCTTGCAGAGTGTAAACAACAACAACCCAGCTTTGTTGTGTATGTAACCATAGGGATTTGTGATGTCACCTAGAACCTTCACAGCAGCGACAGCTTTATGAGGAGCATCAGCACTGCTCTGCCTGAGCAGAACCATCACCGCCATAGGTTGTCAAATAACCCGGGTTTAACCCACACAGGTAAGTCCAATGGGGTGCAGGCATGTCCTCTATGCTTACAGCTTCCCGTGGGTGTTGGTTTGATACCGTTTGGGGACAGCCAAGGAGGCATCTGCAGGCAACAAAGGTAGGTGTGTGCTTGTGTGTGTGTTTCCTATGCAGATCCTAAGCCCAGTGTCACATGCAAGTAGGAGGAGTAAGAAGGGTTCCTGGCAAATCCGGGTTATGGATTGCATTTAAAAAGGCCCCGTGGGAGTGCAATGGGCCCCTGTCTTGCTGCTTAGCAATAATGGTATGGGTTTAGGTTCTGCTGTGTGTACTGGTGGTTGACTGCCCCCCAGCCCAGAGTGTGCATGGAAAATTGTCTGGCAGCCTCCCTGACAGCAAGCAGTGATAGTGCCCATGAAGGGCACCTTGTTGGGCCCGCCCCTTTCACGGTTATCGCTTCTCGGCCTTTTGGCTAAGATCAAGTGTAGTATCTGTTCTTATCAGTTTAATATCTGATACGTCCCCTATCTGGGGACCATATATTAAATGGATTTTTGAGAACGGGGGCCGATTTCGAAGCTTGCTTCCGTCGCCCTATGCATTGACCCGATATGGCAGTATCTTCGGGTACAGTGCACCACCCCCTTACAGGGTTAAAAAGAAAGATTCCTACTTTCATTGCTACCTGCTTGCTGGCTAGCCAGCTAGCCAGCCCTGTGGGCCTTGCTGCTGCTGCAGCCAAAAAACAAAAGGTGGTGCTGCTGCTGCTTCTGCTGCTTCTGCTTCTGCTTGTGTCTGGCCGCTGTTGGAGCGTCCAGGCACAGGACTTCTGCTGCTGCTGACTAAATTGCCTCCTTAATTGGATCATTTGAGTAGCCAGCACACCTGTGCAGGTAGGGCATGACATGATAGGCAGCTGCCTTGATAGCGGGTGGGTGCTGAATGTTCCTAATTGACAAAATAAGATTAATGCTTATGAAGAAATATAAAATCTCATCCCTTCCCCAATATCGCGCCACACCCCTACCCCTTAATTCCCTGGTTGAACTTGATGGCCATATGTCTTTTTTCGACCGTACTAACTATGTAACTATGTAACATAACATGGGGGGGGGGGGTCTCCTGGCTGTTCACACAGGTGTGTCATTGCTGTACATTGACCATGCATTGCTTCTGTGGTATTGCAAAGGCAAAGACAAATGCTTCCAGCCATCCATTGCACTAATGGATTGGTCATCAGCTGGCTGTCTATGTCCCGCATCAATATAGACCAAAGTACAGAGGGTTAGGCTATGCTATTGTGCACCTACCTGATGCATCAGAAGGTGCGAGGCCCTTGCTAAATTCTGTGCACAGACTTTGAGATCTATACTTTAGACTGTATCTAAACCTGCTCCAACATGGACTGACATTCTGGCCTACTTTCAGCCGATGCGACTTGTCTGTCGCTGAACAGTCGCTTTTTATGTATTCAGCACCTATGTATAATGTTGTAAAAATGCTCTAGAAGCTAAAGTCGCAGAAATGTCACACATATTTGGCCTGCAACTTTCTGTGCGACAAATTCAGACAGGAAAAATCAGTATAAATCCTTAGAAAATTATCCCCCAGTGTCTCCATCTGCTGGCGGTATTGAATAAGCATTGCTGCACTGATGGGGTATGCATTAGACGAAAAAAAAGAAGAAAAAGAAGAATAATACGCCCAGAAAAGAGGCGAAAAGGAGAAAAACGTAAAAAAACGTGAAAAAAAAGTAAGAGGAAGAGAAGGGAAAAAAAGGTGGAAATGGGTTTAAAAGTGATTTCGGCGGAGAAATATATATATATATATATATATATATATATATATATATAGATATACGCGCACACACACACATATATATAAACGTATTCTCCGTTGAGATATTGCAGCCGCTGCTGTGTCCAGGCCCAGGAGCCTTAGCACTGTGCTGTGATGTCACTCAATACCACTGACATCACTAGGTGTAAACAACATCTCTCCTTTGCTGTGTATGTGACTATGGAGCTGTTTGGTGATGTCGTCTATTATGGCCTTCATAGAAGCAACAGGAGATTGTTGCATCCATCTAGAACCCTCAGAACTACAGTGCTATGATGTCACTCACTTCCACAGGCCTTGCAGAGTGTAAACAACAACAACCCAGCTTTGTTGTGTATGTAACCATAGGGATTTGTGATGTCACCTAGAACCTTCACAGCAGCGACAGCTTTATGAGGAGCATCAGCACTGCTCTGCCTGAGCAGAACCATCACCGCCATAGGTTGTCAAATAACCCGGGTTTAACCCACACAGGTAAGTCCAATGGGGTGCAGGCATGTCCTCTATGCTTACAGCTTCCCGTGGGTGTTGGTTTGATACCGTTTGGGGACAGCCAAGGAGGCATCTGCAGGCAACAAAGGTAGGTGTGTGCTTGTGTGTGTGTTTCCTATGCAGATCCTAAGCCCAGTGTCACATGCAAGTAGGAGGAGTAAGAAGGGTTCCTGGCAAATCCGGGTTATGGATTGCATTTAAAAAGGCCCCGTGGGAGTGCAATGGGCCCCTGTCTTGCTGCTTAGCAATAATGGTATGGGTTTAGGTTCTGCTGTGTGTACTGGTGGTTGACTGCCCCCCAGCCCAGAGTGTGCATGGAAAATTGTCTGGCAGCCTCCCTGACAGCAAGCAGTGATAGTGCCCATGAAGGGCACCTTGTTGGGCCCGCCCCTTTCACGGTTATCGCTTCTCGGCCTTTTGGCTAAGATCAAGTGTAGTATCTGTTCTTATCAGTTTAATATCTGATACGTCCCCTATCTGGGGACCATATATTAAATGGATTTTTGAGAACGGGGGCCGATTTCGAAGCTTGCTTCCGTCGCCCTATGCATTGACCCGATATGGCAGTATCTTCGGGTACAGTGCACCACCCCCTTACAGGGTTAAAAAGAAAGATTCCTACTTTCATTGCTACCTGCTTGCTGGCTAGCCAGCTAGCCAGCCCTGTGGGCCTTGCTGCTGCTGCAGCCAAAAAACAAAAGGTGGTGCTGCTGCTGCTTCTGCTGCTTCTGCTTCTGCTTGTGTCTGGCCGCTGTTGGAGCGTCCAGGCACAGGACTTCTGCTGCTGCTGACTAAATGGCCTCCTTAATTGGATCATTTGAGTAGCCAGCACACCTGTGCAGGTAGGGCATGACATGATAGGCAGCTGCCTTGATAGCGGGTGGGTGCTGAATGTTCCTAATTGACAAAATAAGATTAATGCTTATGAAGAAATATAAAATCTCATCCCTTCCCCAATATCGCGCCACACCCCTACCCCTTAATTCCCTGGTTGAACTTGATGGACATATGTCTTTTTTCGACCGTACTAACTATGTAACTATGTAACATAACATGGGGGGGGGGGGGGGGGGTCTCCTGGCTGTTCACACAGGTGTGTCATTGCTGTACATTGACCATGCATTGCTTCTGTGGTATTGCAAAGGCAAAGACAAATGCTTCCAGCCATCCATTGCACTAATGGATTGGTCATCAGCTGGCTGTCTATGTCCCGCATCAATATAGACCAAAGTACAGAGGGTTAGGCTATGCTATTGTGCACCTACCTGATGCATCAGAAGGTGCGAGGCCCTTGCTAAATTCTGTGCACAGACTTTGAGATCTATACTTTAGACTGTATCTAAACCTGCTCCAACATGGACTGACATTCTGGCCTACTTTCAGCCGATGCGACTTGTCTGTCGCTGAACAGTCGCTTTTTATGTATTCAGCACCTATGTATAATGTTGTAAAAATGCTCTAGAAGCTAAAGTCGCAGAAATGTCACACATATTTGGCCTGCAACCTTCTGTGCGACAAATTCAGACAGGAAAAATCAGTATAAATCCTTAGAAAATTATCCCCCAGTGTCTCCATCTGCTGGCGGTATTGAATAAGCATTGCTGCACTGATGGGGTATGCATTAGACGAAAAAAAAGAAGAAAAAGAAGAATAATACGCCCAGAAAAGAGGCGAAAAGGAGAAAAACGTAAAAAAACGTGAAAAAAAAGTAAGAGGAAGAGAAGGGAAAAAAAGGTGGAAATGGGTTTAAAAGTGATTTCGGCGGAGAAATATATATATATATATATATATATATATATATATATATATATATATATATATATATACGCGCACACACACACATATATATAAACGTATTCTCCGTTGAGATATTGCAGCCGCTGCTGTGTCCAGGCCCAGGAGCCTTAGCACTGTGCTGTGATGTCACTCAATACCACTGACATCACTAGGTGTAAACAACATCTCTCCTTTGCTGTGTATGTGACTATGGAGCTGTTTGGTGATGTCGTCTATTATGGCCTTCATAGAAGCAACAGGAGATTGTTGCATCCATCTAGAACCCTCAGAACTACAGTGCTATGATGTCACTCACTTCCACAGGCCTTGCAGAGTGTAAACAACAACAACCCAGCTTTGTTGTGTATGTAACCATAGGGATTTGTGATGTCACCTAGAACCTTCACAGCAGCGACAGCTTTATGAGGAGCATCAGCACTGCTCTGCCTGAGCAGAACCATCACCGCCATAGGTTGTCAAATAACCCGGGTTTAACCCACACAGGTAAGTCCAATGGGGTGCAGGCATGTCCTCTATGCTTACAGCTTCCCGTGGGTGTTGGTTTGATACCGTTTGGGGACAGCCAAGGAGGCATCTGCAGGCAACAAAGGTAGGTGTGTGCTTGTGTGTGTGTTTCCTATGCAGATCCTAAGCCCAGTGTCACATGCAAGTAGGAGGAGTAAGAAGGGTTCCTGGCAAATCCGGGTTATGGATTGCATTTAAAAAGGCCCCGTGGGAGTGCAATGGGCCCCTGTCTTGCTGCTTAGCAATAATGGTATGGGTTTAGGTTCTGCTGTGTGTACTGGTGGTTGACTGCCCCCCAGCCCAGAGTGTGCATGGAAAATTGTCTGGCAGCCTCCCTGACAGCAAGCAGTGATAGTGCCCATGAAGGGCACCTTGTTGGGCCCGCCCCTTTCACGGTTATCGCTTCTCGGCCTTTTGGCTAAGATCAAGTGTAGTATCTGTTCTTATCAGTTTAATATCTGATACGTCCCCTATCTGGGGACCATATATTAAATGGATTTTTGAGAACGGGGGCCGATTTCGAAGCTTGCTTCCGTCGCCCTATGCATTGACCCGATATGGCAGTATCTTCGGGTACAGTGCACCACCCCCTTACAGGGTTAAAAAGAAAGATTCCTACTTTCATTGCTACCTGCTTGCTGGCTAGCCAGCTAGCCAGCCCTGTTGGCCTTGCTGCTGCTGCAGCCAAAAAACAAAAGGTGGTGCTGCTGCTGCTTCTGCTGCTTCTGCTTCTGCTTGTGTCTGGCCGCTGTTGGAGCGTCCAGGCACAGGACTTCTGCTGCTGCTGACTAAATGGCCTCCTTAATTGGATCATTTGAGTAGCCAGCACACCTGTGCAGGTAGGGCATGACATGATAGGCAGCTGCCTTGATAGCGGGTGGGTGCTGAATGTTCCTAATTGACAAAATAAGATTAATGCTTATGAAGAAATATAAAATCTCATCCCTTCCCCAATATCGCGCCACACCCCTACCCCTTAATTCCCTGGTTGAACTTGATGGACATATGTCTTTTTTCGACCGTACTAACTATGTAACTATGTAACATAACATGGGGGGGGGGGGGTCTCCTGGCTGTTCACACAGGTGTGTCATTGCTGTACATTGACCATGCATTGCTTCTGTGGTATTGCAAAGGCAAAGACAAATGCTTCCAGCCATCCATTGCACTAATGGATTGGTCATCAGCTGGCTGTCTATGTCCCGCATCAATATAGACCAAAGTACAGAGGGTTAGGCTATGCTATTGTGCACCTACCTGATGCATCAGAAGGTGCGAGGCCCTTGCTAAATTCTGTGCACAGACTTTGAGATCTATACTTTAGACTGTATCTAAACCTGCTCCAACATGGACTGACATTCTGGCCTACTTTCAGCCGATGCGACTTGTCTGTCGCTGAACAGTCGCTTTTTATGTATTCAGCACCTATGTATAATGTTGTAAAAATGCTCTAGAAGCTAAAGTCGCAGAAATGTCACACATATTTGGCCTGCAACTTTCTGTGCGACAAATTCAGACAGGAAAAATCAGTATAAATCCTTAGAAAATTATCCCCCAGTGTCTCCATCTGCTGGCGGTATTGAATAAGCATTGCTGCACTGATGGGGTATGCATTAGACGAAAAAAAAGAAGAAAAAGAAGAATAATACGCCCAGAAAAGAGGCGAAAAGGAGAAAAACGTAAAAAAACGTGAAAAAAAAGTAAGAGGAAGAGAAGGGGAAAAAAAGGTGGAAATGGGTTTAAAAGTGATTTCGGCGGAGAAATATATATATATATATATATATATATATATATATATATATATATATATATACGCGCACACACACACATATATATAAACGTATTCTCCGTTGAGATATTGCAGCCGCTGCTGTGTCCAGGCCCAGGAGCCTTAGCACTGTGCTGTGATGTCACTCAATACCACTGACATCACTAGGTGTAAACAACATCTCTCCTTTGCTGTGTATGTGACTATGGAGCTGTTTGGTGATGTCGTCTATTATGGCCTTCATAGAAGCAACAGGAGATTGTTGCATCCATCTAGAACCCTCAGAACTACAGTGCTATGATGTCACTCACTTCCACAGGCCTTGCAGAGTGTAAACAACAACAACCCAGCTTTGTTGTGTATGTAACCATAGGGATTTGTGATGTCACCTAGAACCTTCACAGCAGCGACAGCTTTATGAGGAGCATCAGCACTGCTCTGCCTGAGCAGAACCATCACCGCCATAGGTTGTCAAATAACCCGGGTTTAACCCACACAGGTAAGTCCAATGGGGTGCAGGCATGTCCTCTATGCTTACAGCTTCCCGTGGGTGTTGGTTTGATACCGTTTGGGGACAGCCAAGGAGGCATCTGCAGGCAACAAAGGTAGGTGTGTGCTTGTGTGTGTGTTTCCTATGCAGATCCTAAGCCCAGTGTCACATGCAAGTAGGAGGAGTAAGAAGGGTTCCTGGCAAATCCGGGTTATGGATTGCATTTAAAAAGGCCCCGTGGGAGTGCAATGGGCCCCTGTCTTGCTGCTTAGCAATAATGGTATGGGTTTAGGTTCTGCTGTGTGTACTGGTGGTTGACTGCCCCCCAGCCCAGAGTGTGCATGGAAAATTGTCTGGCAGCCTCCCTGACAGCAAGCAGTGATAGTGCCCATGAAGGGCACCTTGTTGGGCCCGCCCCTTTCACGGTTATCGCTTCTCGGCCTTTTGGCTAAGATCAAGTGTAGTATCTGTTCTTATCAGTTTTTCATGCCGGTGGACAGTAACGCCGGTATGGGGCTGGTGGGGATGGGTGCTGCATGGAGGATGCAGGTGTACCAGGGCTTTCCGGGGCTGGTTCTGAGGAATCAGCTCGACGGCTGCCCCGATGTGACCTGTTCCCTCCGGGTCTCGCCATGAGGCTGAGAGGGTCTAGAGCCGAGGTACTTTTGTGCCTCGGGGAGTGTGACCCCGAGGTGCCGAAACTCACTGGGAGGATAGGCTCACTGAGTTGAAGCACGGGCACCATAATCTCTTCACCTTGTGGCACTCACCTCTTGATTCCCGGCCTTCTGGCTAGGATCAGAGAAATTTTTATAGATCCGGCCGGATGTCCGGGCAGTATATCTGCACACATTCACTTATTTATTTCTTTTTTGTCTCACTGTGTCACTTTTTGCGTGTTGTGTGTTCACAGGATTGGTCAGGATGCGGTAGCCCTTCTGGGTGTCCCTCCTGGCGGTCTAGGGGAGGTGTGTGTGGCCATTAGGTTCCGCACCTCCCTGCAAACACCCCGGGTACTCCTGCTTTGGCAGGGTACCTACCGTAATCGGCTCTGCGGGCAGATACCTTGGCTAACGCCAAGGGGGATGCCGGGAGCATTTGTGGTCCCCTAGTAGCTTCGGCGAAAAGGGACATCGAACCTGGAACCTCGCAGGTACCTTTTGGTCCGGAGGCGAAGGGTAAGGTTTGTTGGGGGGGCCTCTCTCCTATCGGAGAAGGGCTTGCGATAGACCGCATCCTTTGTGCACGTTTTTTTAGTGTAACACGTTTGCACTTTTTCTTGCACTTTGGGTGAATCGAAAGCACGTTCCTCGGCTTTAGATAAAAAAAAAAAAATCTGTTCTTATCAGTTTAATATCTGATACGTCCCCTATCTGGGGACCATATATTAAATGGATTTTTGAGAACGGGGGCCGATTTCGAAGCTTGCTTCCGTCGCCCTATGCATTGACCCGATATGGCAGTATCTTCGGGTACAGTGCACCACCCCCTTACAGGGTTAAAAAGAAAGATTCCTACTTTCATTGCTACCTGCTTGCTGGCTAGCCAGCTAGCCAGCCCTGTGGGCCTTGCTGCTGCTGCAGCCAAAAAACAAAAGGTGGTGCTGCTGCTGCTTCTGCTGCTTCTGCTTCTGCTTGTGTCTGGCCGCTGTTGGAGCGTCCAGGCACAGGACTTCTGCTGCTGCTGACTAAATGGCCTCCTTAATTGGATCATTTGAGTAGCCAGCACACCTGTGCAGGTAGGGCATGACATGATAGGCAGCTGCCTTGATAGCGGGTGGGTGCTGAATGTTCCTAATTGACAAAATAAGATTAATGCTTATGAAGAAATATAAAATCTCATCCCTTCCCCAATATCGCGCCACACCCCTACCCCTTAATTCCCTGGTTGAACTTGATGGACATATGTCTTTTTTCGACCGTACTAACTATGTAACTATGTAACATAACATGGGGGGGGGGGGGGGTCTCCTGGCTGTTCACACAGGTGTGTCATTGCTGTACATTGACCATGCATTGCTTCTGTGGTATTGCAAAGGCAAAGACAAATGCTTCCAGCCATCCATTGCACTAATGGATTGGTCATCAGCTGGCTGTCTATGTCCCGCATCAATATAGACCAAAGTACAGAGGGTTAGGCTATGCTATTGTGCACCTACCTGATGCATCAGAAGGTGCGAGGCCCTTGCTAAATTCTGTGCACAGACTTTGAGATCTATACTTTAGACTGTATCTAAACCTGCTCCAACATGGACTGACATTCTGGCCTACTTTCAGCCGATGCGACTTGTCTGTCGCTGAACAGTCGCTTTTTATGTATTCAGCACCTATGTATAATGTTGTAAAAATGCTCTAGAAGCTAAAGTCGCAGAAATGTCACACATATTTGGCCTGCAACTTTCTGTGCGACAAATTCAGACAGGAAAAATCAGTATAAATCCTTAGAAAATTATCCCCCAGTGTCTCCATCTGCTGGCGGTATTGAATAAGCATTGCTGCACTGATGGGGTATGCATTAGACGAAAAAAAAGAAGAAAAAGAAGAATAATACGCCCAGAAAAGAGGCGAAAAGGAGAAAAACGTAAAAAAACGTGAAAAAAAAGTAAGAGGAAGAGAAGGGAAAAAAAGGTGGAAATGGGTTTAAAAGTGATTTCGGCGGAGAAATATATATATATATATATATATATATATATATATATATATATATATATATATATATACGCGCACACACACACATATATATAAACGTATTCTCCGTTGAGATATTGCAGCCGTTGCTGTGTCCAGGCCCAGGAGCCTTAGCACTGTGCTGTGATGTCACTCAATACCACTGACATCACTAGGTGTAAACAACATCTCTCCTTTGCTGTGTATGTGACTATGGAGCTGTTTGGTGATGTCGTCTATTATGGCCTTCATAGAAGCAACAGGAGATTGTTGCATCCATCTAGAACCCTCAGAACTACAGTGCTATGATGTCACTCACTTCCACAGGCCTTGCAGAGTGTAAACAACAACAACCCAGCTTTGTTGTGTATGTAACCATAGGGATTTGTGATGTCACCTAGAACCTTCACAGCAGCGACAGCTTTATGAGGAGCATCAGCACTGCTCTGCCTGAGCAGAACCATCACCGCCATAGGTTGTCAAATAACCCGGGTTTAACCCACACAGGTAAGTCCAATGGGGTGCAGGCATGTCCTCTATGCTTACAGCTTCCCGTGGGTGTTGGTTTGATACCGTTTGGGGACAGCCAAGGAGGCATCTGCAGGCAACAAAGGTAGGTGTGTGCTTGTGTGTGTGTTTCCTATGCAGATCCTAAGCCCAGTGTCACATGCAAGTAGGAGGAGTAAGAAGGGTTCCTGGCAAATCCGGGTTATGGATTGCATTTAAAAAGGCCCCGTGGGAGTGCAATGGGCCCCTGTCTTGCTGCTTAGCAATAATGGTATGGGTTTAGGTTCTGCTGTGTGTACTGGTGGTTGACTGCCCCCCAGCCCAGAGTGTGCATGGAAAATTGTCTGGCAGCCTCCCTGACAGCAAGCAGTGATAGTGCCCATGAAGGGCACCTTGTTGGGCCCGCCCCTTTCACGGTTATCGCTTCTCGGCCTTTTGGCTAAGATCAAGTGTAGTATCTGTTCTTATCAGTTTAATATCTGATACGTCCCCTATCTGGGGACCATATATTAAATGGATTTTTGAGAACGGGGGCCGATTTCGAAGCTTGCTTCCGTCGCCCTATGCATTGACCCGATATGGCAGTATCTTCGGGTACAGTGCACCACCCCCTTACAGGGTTAAAAAGAAAGATTCCTACTTTCATTGCTACCTGCTTGCTGGCTAGCCAGCTAGCCAGCCCTGTGGGCCTTGCTGCTGCTGCAGCCAAAAAACAAAAGGTGGTGCTGCTGCTGCTTCTGCTGCTTCTGCTTCTGCTTGTGTCTGGCCGCTGTTGGAGCGTCCAGGCACAGGACTTCTGCTGCTGCTGACTAAATGGCCTCCTTAATTGGATCATTTGAGTAGCCAGCACACCTGTGCAGGTAGGGCATGACATGATAGGCAGCTGCCTTGATAGCGGGTGGGTGCTGAATGTTCCTAATTGACAAAATAAGATTAATGCTTATGAAGAAATATAAAATCTCATCCCTTCCCCAATATCGCGCCACACCCCTACCCCTTAATTCCCTGGTTGAACTTGATGGACATATGTCTTTTTTCGACCGTACTAACTATGTAACTATGTAACATAACATGGGGGGGGTCTCCTGGCTGTTCACACAGGTGTGTCATTGCTGTACATTGACCATGCATTGCTTCTGTGGTATTGCAAAGGCAAAGACAAATGCTTCCAGCCATCCATTGCACTAATGGATTGGTCATCAGCTGGCTGTCTATGTCCCGCATCAATATGGACCAAAGTACAGAGGGTTAGGCTATGCTATTGTGCACCTACCTGATGCATCAGAAGGTGCGAGGCCCTTGCTAAATTCTGTGCACAGACTTTGAGATCTATACTTTAGACTGTATCTAAACCTGCTCCAACATGGACTGACATTCTGGCCTACTTTCAGCCGATGCGACTTGTCTGTCGCTGAACAGTCGCTTTTTATGTATTCAGCACCTATGTATAATGTTGTAAAAATGCTCTAGAAGCTAAAGTCGCAGAAATGTCACACATATTTGGCCTGCAACTTTCTGTGCGACAAATTCAGACAGGAAAAATCAGTATAAATCCTTAGAAAATTATCCCCCAGTGTCTCCATCTGCTGGCGGTATTGAATAAGCATTGCTGCACTGATGGGGTATGCATTAGACGAAAAAAAAGAAGAAAAAGAAGAATAATACGCCCAGAAAAGAGGCGAAAAGGAGAAAAACGTAAAAAAACGTGAAAAAAAAGTAAGAGGAAGAGAAGGGAAAAAAAGGTGGAAATGGGTTTAAAAGTGATTTCGACGGAGAAATATATATATATATATATATATATATATATATACGCGCACACACACACATATATATAAACGTATTCTCCGTTGAGATATTGCAGCCGCTGCTGTGTCCAGGCCCAGGAGCCTTAGCACTGTGCTGTGATGTCACTCAATACCACTGACATCACTAGGTGTAAACAACATCTCTCCTTTGCTGTGTATGTGACTATGGAGCTGTTTGGTGATGTCGTCTATTATGGCCTTCATAGAAGCAACAGGAGATTGTTGCATCCATCTAGAACCCTCAGAACTACAGTGCTATGATGTCACTCACTTCCACAGGCCTTGCAGAGTGTAAACAACAACAACCCAGCTTTGTTGTGTATGTAACCATAGGGATTTGTGATGTCACCTAGAACCTTCACAGCAGCGACAGCTTTATGAGGAGCATCAGCACTGCTCTGCCTGAGCAGAACCATCACCGCCATAGGTTGTCAAATAACCCGGGTTTAACCCACACAGGTAAGTCCAATGGGGTGCAGGCATGTCCTCTATGCTTACAGCTTCCCATGGGTGTTGGTTTGATACCGTTTGGGGAAAGCCAAGGAGGCATCTGCAGGCAACAAAGGTAGGTGTGTGCTTGTGTGTGTGTTTCCTATGCAGATCCTAAGCCCAGTGTCACATGCAAGTAGGAGGAGTAAGAAGGGTTCCTGGCAAATCCGGGTTATGGATTGCATTTAAAAAGGCCCCGTGGGAGTGCAATGGGCCCCTGTCTTGCTGCTTAGCAATAATGGTATGGGTTTAGGTTCTGCTGTGTGTACTGGTGGTTGACTGCCCCCCAGCCCAGAGTGTGCATGGAAAATTGTCTGGCAGCCTCCCTGACAGCAAGCAGTGATAGTGCCCATGAAGGGCACCTTGTTGGGCCCGCCCCTTTCACGGTTATCGCTTCTCGGCCTTTTGGCTAAGATCAAGTGTAGTATCTGCATTTGGTCTGGTCGGAAGGTGTCTGTGGTACCCCGCTTCTCGGCCTTGGGGGATTGTCTCTCCTTACGGAGGGACTTCACCCCCTTGCTGCTATTGGGGAGCGGGCTTAGTCCACAGACAACGGGTTGCGATCCCCCTGTCTCTGGGACCTTGTGTCTCAGAAGGCATTTTCGGTACGTTGAGCGTTACCTGTAGCTTCGGAAGCACCTAGGGTACCCCCGACCTCTGCCTTGGGTAAGGGTTCCGCTTTTATAGCGGGATTCCGAGCCCCTGCTGCTATTGGGGAAGGGGCTTAGTCCCTGGGTGTGGAAGATGCCGTTCTCCTGGGCTTTCCCCTCTGGGGAAATGTCGATGCGAAATACCATCCGCATAGAGGTGTCGGAGAGCCATCGTCAGTTGAAGAACCTCCGCTTCATTGCGGAGGTGATTCTTCTTGACTACTTCCGCCTCAATAGGGAGGACATCCTGTGTCTAAATGACCAGGAAAGCCGTGGCCTGTATACCGTCACCTTCACGGCCACGGCGTGTTGCGATAACATCTATGCAACCTTGTCTGGTGCGGACCAGAGGGACGATCGACTCGACGGTCTTTCGTTCCAGTTCCTCTATGGTGAGGAACATGTACCGTTGGTGGTGGCTATGCACAGCCCTCATGTGACCACGGAGGATATAGCCACTTTTCTTCGACGATACTGCGAAGAGGTGCGATTCGCAAACAAAATCTTGAACTCCGTGCGGTTCTGGAACGGCAAGAGGAAGTTCTGGGTCAAGCTCCGTAAGGATCCCGGTGGTATTGGGGGTCTTTGCCATCCGCCCCCAAATTTTGCCATCGGGAGAGTTCGGGGCTTCCTGTTCTATCCTCAAATGCCTATGTATTGCCGAAATTGCTTGAGGTTTGGCCACACCCAGGAGACCTGCGGCGCGGAGCGTGTGATTCGCTGCAATAGGTGTGGCCAAGAAGGTCACATAGCCTCAAGATGTAGCCATACGATAAGGTGCAACCTCTGCGGAGAGGAAAATCACAATTTTAATTCCTGTCCCCATAAAGCAAAAACTACGATGGGTGGGTCAAGGCTGGGCCCACCCAAAGAGGGGACAGGACAAAAGACGTCCTTTTTTAAGATGCCCAAACCCCAGATGGCAGGTACTGATGGGTCCAGGCCCAAGACCTCTGGTGCTCCATCGGGGGGCCCACCGGTGGTAGTGCTAGGGGGAGGCCATGGGGATTCCACGAAGCCCGGGCGGGTGATCGAGTTTACTGCCCGGGAAATTGAAAGACGTCGATCGACTTCCTACCTGGCTCAAGAGCCCGCCAAAACTTCTGAAGGGGGCTCACCTGTGGCGGGTGGCAGCCGACGGGCCTCGGTGGGGGCAGAGGTGGACCCAAAATTGCAACATAAGCCAGGTACTGGCTTGGCCCAGGGTCGCCCTGCTCCGGACGAAGAGGCCCCGGTGAAAGCCCGCCGGAAGGGGAGCCAGGTGGCCAGGTCTGAGCCCGGTCCTGTTACTCCGCCTATACAGGACAGGGCCAAGAAGACAAGTGGCGCCAAACCAGGGTTTGCTGCCCCGCCAGCAGTGGACCCGGTGGGTAAAACTGGCCATCGTCGATCGATGGGGAAGTTGGAGCAACAGTCCTCAGCAACGCTTGCTGGGGAACAAGCGATGAAAACTTCCCAAGGTAGCGGCAAAGGTTCCGGAAAAGAGGCCTCACAGGCCCCTGTGCAGCAGTTCCAGTCGTCAAAAGATGAAAGAAGACGCAGATCCATCAGCCGGGGGCCAGAGATTACATCGAGTGAGAGCAACACAGAGGATATGGACAGCAGTGTGACATTTAAAAGACAAAGAGAAGAAGAAGAGGAAGACATTCAAAGGAAAGCGGCGTGCCGTAGTTCGGACGAGAGCGAGCTCAGGGTCGGGGCATCATCGATCTCAAGCTCCGACCCTCAGAACATCAAGGAGCTGATGACCCCGCAGGCGGGGGATGACGGTACGCAGCTTATTATTGACTTTGATTCTCCAAGCACGGACTCTCCATAAACTATGCCTATCCCTGTAAAAATTGCCTCACTCAATGTGAGGTCCTTAAAGAGCCCTGATCGCAGGGCTGCTTTATTTTCTTATCTAGAGACATGTGACTTTGACCTTTGCCTGCTACAAGAATGTGGAATCCCTAGTAAAATGGACTATAAAGACTTAAAAGAAGACTGGAAGCTGGGCCCATCCATATGGTCCGGTGCAAATGACTGTCGTTCTGTGGGTGTTGGGCTGCTCTGCCGAGGCCAGTCCTTTTCTATTCATACAGTAACTGAGATTGTGCCTGGCAGAGCTCTTTTAATTCATCTATATTTTAATGGACTTTTAATTCGTGTTTTAAATGTGTATGCCCCTCCTGATAAACAGGAGCGGGCAGAACTATTTGAAATTTTACCACTGTTTTGTGTTGGGTCTTCCCCCCTGCTGGTGGGAGGTGATTTTAACTGCATACGTGATGGGGAACACCGGCAGGGTGGGGATATTAATCGTAAAGACCGCACTTCTTACCTGCTTAAAAATTTTATTGATGATTTTAATTTGAAAGATTGCTGGAAGGATCTCTTGCCGGAGGACCCGGGCGCCACATGGTCCAATGGAAGAGTGAGCTCCAGAATCAATTTTATTTTTTCCTCTAGAGCTTTTAAACCCCTGAAATGCACGCTCGAGCAGAATATCTTCTCTGATCATAAGCTCCTCTTGGTGGGCCTGGAGCTAGAGGGGGAGCAAAAAGCAAAAAGGGGCCTCTGGAGATTAAACACCACACTCCTAGAGGACCCTGAGATAAAAGAGGAGTTTGTGCGGACCTACCAATGCTGGCAATCACAAAGAAAACCCCACGAGCCTATGCTGCACTGGTGGGAGGGCACCAAATCTAAAATCAGATTTTTTTTTATCAAAGCAGGTAAGAAGAAGGCAAAAATGGAAAAACAGTGGTTTTATGTTCTTAACATGCGTTTAAATGTACTTTTTAAATCTGTTCTTATCAGTTTAATATCTGATACGTCCCCTATCTGGGGACCATATATTAAATGGATTTTTGAGAACGGGGGCCGATTTCGAAGCTTGCTTCCGTCGCCCTATGCATTGACCCGATATGGCAGTATCTTCGGGTACAGTGCACCACCCCCTTACAGGGTTAAAAAGAAAGATTCCTACTTTCATTGCTACCTGCTTGCTGGCTAGCCAGCTAGCCAGCCCTGTGGGCCTTGCTGCTGCTGCAGCCAAAAAACAAAAGGTGGTGCTGCTGCTGCTTCTGCTGCTTCTGCTTCTGCTTGTGTCTGGCCGCTGTTGGAGCGTCCAGGCACAGGATTTCTGCTGCTGCTGACTAAATGGCCTCCTTAATTGGATCATTTGAGTAGCCAGCACACCTGTGCAGCTAGGGCATGACATGATAGGCAGCTGCCTTGATAGCGGGTGGGTGCTGAATGTACCTAATTGACAAAATAAGATTAATGCTTATGAAGAAATATAAAATCTCATCCCTTCCCCAATATCGCGCCACACCCCTACCCCTTAATTCCCTGGTTGAACTTGATGGACATATGTCTTTTTTCGACCGTACTAACTATGTAACTATGTAACATAACATGGGGGGGGGGGGGGTCTCCTGGCTGTTCACACAGGTGTGTCATTGCTGTACATTGACCATGCATTGCTTCTGTGGTATTGCAAAGGCAAAGACAAATGCTTCCAGCCATCCATTGCACTAATGGATTGGTCATCAGCTGGCTGTCTATGTCCCGCATCAATATAGACCAAAGTACAGAGGGTTAGGCTATGCTATTGTGCACCTACCTGATGCATCAGAAGGTGCGAGGCCCTTGCTAAATTCTGTGCACAGACTTTGAGATCTATACTTTAGACTGTATCTAAACCTGCTCCAACATGGACTGACATTCTGGCCTACTTTCAGCCGATGCGACTTGTCTGTCGCTGAACAGTCGCTTTTTATGTATTCAGCACCTATGTATAATGTTGTAAAAATGCTCTAGAAGCTAAAGTCGCAGAAATGTCACACATATTTGGCCTGCAACTTTCTGTGCGACAAATTCAGACAGGAAAAATCAGTATAAATCCTTAGAAAATTATCCCCCAGTGTCTCCATCTGCTGGCGGTATTGAATAAGCATTGCTGCACTGATGGGGTATGCATTAGACGAAAAAAAAAGAAGAAAAAGAAGAATAATACGCCCAGAAAAGAGGCGAAAAGGAGAAAAACGTAAAAAAACCTGAAAAAAAAGTAAGAGGAAGAGAAGGGAAAAAAAGGTGGAAATGGGTTTAAAAGTGATTTCGGCGGAGAAATATATATATATATATATATATATATATATATATATATATATATATACGCGCACACACACACATATATATAAACGTATTCTCCGTTGAGATATTGCAGCCGCTGCTGTGTCCAGGCCCAGGAGCCTTAGCACTGTGCTGTGATGTCACTCAATACCACTGACATCACTAGGTGTAAACAACATCTCTCCTTTGCTGTGTATGTGACTATGGAGCTGTTTGGTGATGTCGTCTATTATGGCCTTCATAGAAGCAACAGGAGATTGTTGCATCCATCTAGAACCCTCAGAACTACAGTGCTATGATGTCACTCACTTCCACAGGCCTTGCAGAGTGTAAACAACAACAACCCAGCTTTGTTGTGTATGTAACCATAGGGATTTGTGATGTCACCTAGAACCTTCACAGCAGCGACAGCTTTATGAGGAGCATCAGCACTGCTCTGCCTGAGCAGAACCATCACCGCCATAGGTTGTCAAATAACCCGGGTTTAACCCACACAGGTAAGTCCAATGGGGTGCAGGCATGTCCTCTATGCTTACAGCTTCCCGTGGGTGTTGGTTTGATACCGTTTGGGGACAGCCAAGGAGGCATCTGCAGGCAACAAAGGTAGGTGTGTGCTTGTGTGTGTGTTTCCTATGCAGATCCTAAGCCCAGTGTCACATGCAAGTAGGAGGAGTAAGAAGGGTTCCTGGCAAATCCGGGTTATGGATTGCATTTAAAAAGGCCCCGTGGGAGTGCAATGGGCCCCTGTCTTGCTATTTAGCAATAATGGTATGGGTTTAGGTTCTGCTGTGTGTACTGGTGGTTGACTGCCCCCCAGCCCAGAGTGTGCATGGAAAATTGTCTGGCAGCCTCCCTGACAGCAAGCAGTGATAGTGCCCATGAAGGGCACCTTGTTGGGCCCGCCCCTTTCACGGTTATCGCTTCTCGGCCTTTTGGCTAAGATCAAGTGTAGTATCTGTTCTTATCAGTTTAATATCTGATACGTCCCCTATCTGGGGACCATATATTAAATGGATTTTTGAGAACGGGGGCCGATTTCGAAGCTTGCTTCCGTCGCCCTATGCATTGACCCGATATGGCAGTATCTTCGGGTACAGTGCACCACCCCCTTACAGGGTTAAAAAGAAAGATTCCTACTTTCATTGCTACCTGCTTGCTGGCTAGCCAGCTAGCCAGCCCTGTGGGCCTTGCTGCTGCTGCAGCCAAAAAACAAAAGGTGGTGCTGCTGCTGCTTCTGCTGCTTCTGCTTCTGCTTGTGTCTGGCCGCTGTTGGAGCGTCCAGGCACAGGACTTCTGCTGCTGCTGACTAAATGGCCTCCTTAATTGGATCATTTGAGTAGCCAGCACACCTGTGCAGGTAGGGCATGACATGATAGGCAGCTGCCTTGATAGCGGGTGGGTGCTGAATGTTCCTAATTGACAAAATAAGATTAATGCTTATGAAGAAATATAAAATCTCATCCCTTCCCCAATATCGCGCCACACCCCTACCCCTTAATTCCCTGGTTGAACTTGATGGACATATGTCTTTTTTCGACTGTACTAACTATGTAACTATGTAACATAACATGGGGGGGGGGGGGGGGGGTCTCCTGGCTGTTCACACAGGTGTGTCATTGCTGTACATTGACCATGCATTGCTTCTGTGGTATTGCAAAGGCAAAGACAAATGCTTCCAGCCATCCATTGCACTAATGGATTGGTCATCAGCTGGCTGTCTATGTCCCGCATCAATATAGACCAAAGTACAGAGGGTTAGGCTATGCTATTGTGCACCTACCTGATGCATCAGAAGGTGCGAGGCCCTTGCTAAATTCTGTGCACAGACTTTGAGATCTATACTTTAGACTGTATCTAAACCTGCTCCAACATGGACTGACATTCTGGCCTACTTTCAGCCGATGCGACTTGTCTGTCGCTGAACAGTCGCTTTTTATGTATTCAGCACCTATGTATAATGTTGTAAAAATGCTCTAGAAGCTAAAGTCGCAGAAATGTCACACATATTTGGCCTGCAACTTTCTGTGCGACAAATTCAGACAGGAAAAATCAGTATAAATCCTTAGAAAATTATCCCCCAGTGTCTCCATCTGCTGGCGGTATTGAATAAGCATTGCTGCACTGATGGGGTATGCATTAGACGAAAAAAAAGAAGAAAAAGAAGAATAATACGCCCAGAAAAGAGGCGAAAAGGAGAAAAACGTAAAAAAACGTGAAAAAAAAGTAAGAGGAAGAGAAGGGAAAAAAAGGTGGAAATGGGTTTAAAAGTGATTTCGGCGGAGAAATATATATATATATATATATATATATATATATATATATATATATATATATATATATATACGCGCACACACACACATATATATAAACGTATTCTCCGTTGAGATATTGCAGCCGCTGCTGTGTCCAGGCCCAGGAGCCTTAGCACTGTGCTGTGATGTCACTCAATACCACTGACATCACTAGGTGTAAACAACATCTCTCCTTTGCTGTGTATGTGACTATGGAGCTGTTTGGTGATGCCGTCTATTATGGCCTTCATAGAAGCAACAGGAGATTGTTGCATCCATCTAGAACCCTCAGAACTACAGTGCTATGATGTCACTCACTTCCACAGGCCTTGCAGAGTGTAAACAACAACAACCCAGCTTTGTTGTGTATGTAACCATAGGGATTTGTGATGTCACCTAGAACCTTCACAGCAGCGACAGCTTTATGAGGAGCATCAGCACTGCTCTGCCTGAGCAGAACCATCACCGCCATAGGTTGTCAAATAACCCGGGTTTAACCCACACAGGTAAGTCCAATGGGGTGCAGGCATGTCCTCTATGCTTACAGCTTCCCGTGGGTGTTGGTTTGATACCGTTTGGGGACAGCCAAGGAGGCATCTGCAGGCAACAAAGGTAGGTGTGTGCTTGTGTGTGTGTTTCCTATGCAGATCCTAAGCCCAGTGTCACATGCAAGTAGGAGGAGTAAGAAGGGTTCCTGGCAAATCCGGGTTATGGATTGCATTTAAAAAGGCCCCGTGGGAGTGCAATGGGCCCCTGTCTTGCTGCTTAGCAATAATGGTATGGGTTTAGGTTCTGCTGTGTGTACTGGTGGTTGACTGCCCCCCAGCCCAGAGTGTGCATGGAAAATTGTCTGGCAGCCTCCCTGACAGCAAGCAGTGATAGTGCCCATGAAGGGCACCTTGTTGGGCCCGCCCCTTTCACGGTTATCGCTTCTCGGCCTTTTGGCTAAGATCAAGTGTAGTATCTGTTCTTATCAGTTTAATATCTGATACGTCCCCTATCTGGGGACCATATATTAAATGGATTTTTGAGAACGGGGGCCGATTTCGAAGCTTGCTTCCGTCGCCCTATGCATTGACCCGATATAGCAGTATCTTCGGGTACAGTGCACCACCCCCTTACAGGGTTAAAAAGAAAGATTCCTACTTTCATTGCTACCTGCTTGCTGGCTAGCCAGCTAGCCAGCCCTGTGGGCCTTGCTGCTGCTGCAGCCAAAAAACAAAAGGTGGTGCTGCTGCTGCTTCTGCTGCTTCTGCTTCTGCTTGTGTCTGGCCGCTGTTGGAGCGTCCAGGCACAGGACTTCTGCTGCTGCTGACTAAATGGCCTCCTTAATTGGATCATTTGAGTAGCCAGCACACCTGTGCAGGTAGGGCATGACATGATAGGCAGCTGCCTTGATAGCGGGTGGGTGCTGAATGTTCCTAATTGACAAAATAAGATTAATGCTTATGAAGAAATATAAAATCTCATCCCTTCCCCAATATCGCGCCACACCCCTACCCCTTAATTCCCTGGTTGAACTTGATGGACATATGTCTTTTTTCGACCGTACTAACTATGTAACTATGTAACATAACATGGGGGGGGGGGGGGGGTCTCCTGGCTGTTCACACAGGTGTGTCATTGCTGTACATTGACCATGCATTGCTTCTGTGGTATTGCAAAGGCAAAGACAAATGCTTCCAGCCATCCATTGCACTAATGGATTGGTCATCAGCTGGCTGTCTATGTCCCGCATCAATATAGACCAAAGTACAGAGGGTTAGGCTATGCTATTGTGCACCTACCTGATGCATCAGAAGGTGCGAGGCCCTTGCTAAATTCTGTGCACAGACTTTGAGATCTATACTTTAGACTGTATCTAAACCTGCTCCAACATGGACTGACATTCTGGCCTACTTTCAGCCGATGCGACTTGTCTGTCGCTGAACAGTCGCTTTTTATGTATTCAGCACCTATGTATAATGTTGTAAAAATGCTCTAGAAGCTAAAGTCGCAGAAATGTCACACATATTTGGCCTGCAACTTTCTGTGCGACAAATTCAGACAGGAAAAATCAGTATAAATCCTTAGAAAATTATCCCCCAGTGTCTCCATCTGCTGGCGGTATTGAATAAGCATTGCTGCACTGATGGGGTATGCATTAGACGAAAAAAAAGAAGAAAAAGAAGAATAATACGCCCAGAAAAGAGGCGAAAAGGAGAAAAACGTAAAAAAACGTGAAAAAAAAGTAAGAGGAAGAGAAGGGAAAAAAAGGTGGAAATGGGTTTAAAAGTGATTTCGGCGGAGAAATATATATATATATATATATATATATATATATATATATATATATACGCGCACACACACACATATATATAAACGTATTCTCCGTTGAGATATTGCAGCCGCTGCTGTGTCCAGGCCCAGGAGCCTTAGCACTGTGCTGTGATGTCACTCAATACCACTGACATCACTAGGTGTAAACAACATCTCTCCTTTGCTGTGTATGTGACTATGGAGCTGTTTGGTGATGTCGTCTATTATGGCCTTCATAGAAGCAACAGGAGATTGTTGCATCCATCTAGAACCCTCAGAACTACAGTGCTATGATGTCACTCACTTCCACAGGCCTTGCAGAGTGTAAACAACAACAACCCAGCTTTGTTGTGTATGTAACCATAGGGATTTGTGATGTCACCTAGAACCTTCACAGCAGCGACAGCTTTATGAGGAGCATCAGCACTGCTCTGCCTGAGCAGAACCATCACCGCCATAGGTTGTCAAATAACCCGAGTTTAACCCACACAGGTAAGTCCAATGGGGTGCAGGCATGTCCTCTATGCTTACAGCTTCCCGTGGGTGTTGGTTTGATACCGTTTGGGGACAGCCAAGGAGGCATCTGCAGGCAACAAAGGTAGGTGTGTGCTTGTGTGTGTGTTTCCTATGCAGATCCTAAGCCCAGTGTCACATGCAAGTAGGAGGAGTAAGAAGGGTTCCTGGCAAATCCGGGTTATGGATTGCATTTAAAAAGGCCCCGTGGGAGTGCAATGGGCCCCTGTCTTGCTGCTTAGCAATAATGGTATGGGTTTAGGTTCTGCTGTGTGTACTGGTGGTTGACTGCCCCCCAGCCCAGAGTGTGCATGGAAAATTGTCTGGCAGCCTCCCTGACAGCAAGCAGTGATAGTGCCCATGAAGGGCACCTTGTTGGGCCCGCCCCTTTCACGGTTATCGCTTCTCGGCCTTTTGGCTAAGATCAAGTGTAGTATCTGTTCTTATCAGTTTAATATCTGATACGTCCCCTATCTGGGGACCATATATTAAATGGATTTTTGAGAACGGGGGCCGATTTCGAAGCTTGCTTCCGTCGCCCTATGCATTGACCCGATATGGCAGTATCTTCGGGTACAGTGCACCACCCCCTTACAGGGTTAAAAAGAAAGATTCCTACTTTCATTGCTACCTGCTTGCTGGCTAGCCAGCTAGCCAGCCCTGTGGGCCTTGCTGCTGCTGCAGCCAAAAAACAAAAGGTGGTGCTGCTGCTGCTTCTGCTTCTGCTTGTGTCTGGCTGCTGTTGGAGCGTCCAGGCACAGGACTTCTGCTGCTGCTGACTAAATGGCCTCCTTAATTGGATCATTTGAGTAGCCAGCACACCTGTGCAGGTAGGGCATGACATGATAGGCAGCTGCCTTGATAGCGGGTGGGTGCTGAATGTTCCTAATTGACAAAATAAGATTAATGCTTATGAAGAAATATAAAATCTCATCCCTTCCCCAATATCGCGCCACACCCCTACCCCTTAATTCCCTGGTTGAACTTGATGGACATATGTCTTTTTTCGACCGTACTAACTATATAACTATGTAACATAACATGGGGGGGGGGGGGGGGTCTCCTGGCTGTTCACACAGGTGTGTCATTGCTGTACATTGACCATGCATTGCTTCTGTGGTATTGCAAAGGCAAAGACAAATGCTTCCAGCCATCCATTGCACTAATGGATTGGTCATCAGCTGGCTGTCTATGTCCCGCATCAATATAGACCAAAGTACAGAGGGTTAGGCTATGCTATTGTGCACCTACCTGATGCATCAGAAGGTGCGAGGCCCTTGCTAAATTCTGTGCACAGACTTTGAGATCTATACTTTAGACTGTATCTAAACCTGCTCCAACATGGACTGACATTCTGGCCTACTTTCAGCCGATGCGACTTGTCTGTCGCTGAACAGTCGCTTTTTATGTATTCAGCACCTATGTATAA
The DNA here is from genome assembly GCF_029499605.1 of Hyla sarda. Lineage (NCBI taxonomy): Eukaryota > Metazoa > Chordata > Amphibia > Anura > Hylidae > Hyla > Hyla sarda. The sequence goes on along the minus strand of NW_026608151.1, from coordinate 17,983 downwards.
TGTTGTAAAAATGCTCTAGAAGCTAAAGTCGCAGAAATGTCACACATATTTGGCCTGCAACTTTCTGTGCGACAAATTCAGACAGGAAAAATCAGTATAAATCCTTAGAAAATTATCCCCCAGTGTCTCCATCTGCTGGCGGTATTGAATAAGCATTGCTGCACTGATGGGGTATGCATTAGACGAAAAAAAAGAAGAAAAAGAAGAATAATACACCCAGAAAAGAGGCGAAAAGGAGAAAAACGTAAAAAAACGTGAAAAAAAAGTAAGAGGAAGAGAAGGGAAAAAAAGGTGGAAATGGGTTTAAAAGTGATTTCGGCGGAGAAATATATATATATATATATATATATATATATATATATATATATATACGCGCACACACACACATATATATAAACGTATTCTCCGTTGAGATATTGCAGCCGCTGCTGTGTCCAGGCCCAGGAGCCTTAGCACTGTGCTGTGATGTCACTCAATACCACTGACATCACTAGGTGTAAACAACATCTCTCCTTTGCTGTGTATGTGACTATGGAGCTGTTTGGTGATGTCGTCTATTATGGCCTTCATAGAAGCAACAGGAGATTGTTGCATCCATCTAGAACCCTCAGAACTACAGTGCTATGATGTCACTCACTTCCACAGGCCTTGCAGAGTGTAAACAACAACAACCCAGCTTTGTTGTGTATGTAACCATAGGGATTTGTGATGTCACCTAGAACCTTCACAGCAGCGACAGCTTTATGAGGAGCATCAGCACTGCTCTGCCTGAGCAGAACCATCACCGCCATAGGTTGTCAAATAACCCGGGTTTAACCCACACAGGTAAGTCCAATGGGGTGCAGGCATGTCCTCTATGCTTACAGCTTCCCGTGGGTGTTGGTTTGATACCGTTTGGGGACAGCCAAGGAGGCATCTGCAGGCAACAAAGGTAGGTGTGTGCTTGTGTGTGTGTTTCCTATGCAGATCCTAAGCCCAGTGTCACATGCAAGTAGGAGGAGTAAGAAGGGTTCCTGGCAAATCCGGGTTATGGATTGCATTTAAAAAGGCCCCGTGGGAGTGCAATGGGCCCCTGTCTTGCTGCTTAGCAATAATGGTATGGGTTTAGGTTCTGCTGTGTGTACTGGTGGTTGACTGCCCCCCAGCCCAGAGTGTGCATGGAAAATTGTCTGGCAGCCTCCCTGACAGCAAGCAGTGATAGTGCCCATGAAGGGCACCTTGTTGGGCCCGCCCCTTTCACGGTTATCGCTTCTCGGCCTTTTGGCTAAGATCAAGTGTAGTATCTGTTCTTATCAGTTTAATATCTGATACGTCCCCTATCTGGGGACCATATATTAAATGGATTTTTGAGAACGGGGGCCGATTTCGAAGCTTGCTTCCGTCGCCCTATGCATTGACCCGATATAGCAGTATCTTCGGGTACAGTGCACCACCCCCTTACAGGGTTAAAAAGAAAGATTCCTACTTTCATTGCTACCTGCTTGCTGGCTAGCCAGCTAGCCAGCCCTGTGGGCCTTGCTGCTGCTGCAGCCAAAAAACAAAAGGTGGTGCTTCTGCTGCTTCTGCTCCTGCTTGTGTCTGGCCGCTGTTGGAGCGTCCAGGCACAGGACTTCTGCTGCTGCTGACTAAATGGCCTCCTTAATTGGATCATTTGAGTAGCCAGCACACCTGTGCAGGTAGGGCATGACATGATAGGCAGCTGCCTTGATAGCGGGTGGGTGCTGAATGTTCCTAATTGACAAAATAAGATTAATGCTTATGAAGAAATATAAAATCTCATCCCTTCCCCAATATCGCGCCACACCCCTACCCCTTAATTCCCTGGTTGAACTTGATGGACATATGTCTTTTTTCGACCGTACTAACTATGTAACTATGTAACATAACATGGGGGGGGGGGGGTCTCCTGGCTGTTCACACAGGTGTGTCATTGCTGTACATTGACCATGCATTGCTTCTGTGGTATTGCAAAGGCAAAGACAAATGCTTCCAGCCATCCATTGCACTAATGGATTGGTCATCAGCTGGCTGTCTATGTCCCGCATCAATATAGACCAAAGTACAGAGGGTTAGGCTATGCTATTGTGCACCTACCTGATGCATCAGAAGGTGCGAGGCCCTTGCTAAATTCTGTGCACAAACTTTGAGATCTATACTTTAGACTGTATCTAAACCTGCTCCAACATGGACTGACATTCTGGCCTACTTTCAGCCGATGCGACTTGTCTGTCGCTGAACAGTCGCTTTTTATGTATTCAGCACCTATGTATAATGTTGTAAAAATGCTCTAGAAGCTAAAGTCGCAGAAATGTCACACATATTTGGCCTGCAACTTTCTGTGCGACAAATTCAGACAGGAAAAATCAGTATAAATCCTTAGAAAATTATCCCCCAGTGTCTCCATCTGCTGGCGGTATTGAATAAGCATTGCTGCACTGATGGGGTATGCATTAGACGAAAAAAAAGAAGAAAAAGAAGAATAATACGCCCAGAAAAGAGGCGAAAAGGAGAAAAACGTAAAAAAACGTGAAAAAAAAGTAAGAGGAAGAGAAGGGAAAAAAAGGTGGAAATGGGTTTAAAAGTGATTTCGGCGGAGAAATATATATATATATATATATATATATATATATATACGCGCACACACACACATATATATAAACGTATTCTCCGTTGAGATATTGCAGCCGCTGCTGTGTCCAGGCCCAGGAGCCTTAGCACTGTGCTGTGATGTCACTCAATACCACTGACATCACTAGGTGTAAACAACATCTCTCCTTTGCTGTGTATGTGACTATGGAGCTGTTTGGTGATGTCGTCTATTATGGCCTTCATAGAAGCAACAGGAGATTGTTGCATCCATCTAGAACCCTCAGAACTACAGTGCTATGATGTCACTCACTTCCACAGGCCTTGCAGAGTGTAAACAACAACAACCCAGCTTTGTTGTGTATGTAACCATAGGGATTTGTGATGTCACCTAGAACCTTCACAGCAGCGACAGCTTTATGAGGAGCATCAGCACTGCTCTGCCTGAGCAGAACCATCACCGCCATAGGTTGTCAAATAACCCGGGTTTAACCCACACAGGTAAGTCCAATGGGGTGCAGGCATGTCCTCTATGCTTACAGCTTCCCGTGGGTGTTGGTTTGATACCGTTTGGGGACAGCCAAGGAGGCATCTGCAGGCAACAAAGGTAGGTGTGTGCTTGTGTTTGTGTTTCCTATGCAGATCCTAAGCCCAGTGTCACATGCAAGTAGGAGGAGTAAGAAGGGTTCCTGGCAAATCCGGGTTATGGATTGCATTTAAAAAGGCCCCGTGGGAGTGCAATGGGCCCCTGTCTTGCTGCTTAGCAATAATGGTATGGGTTTAGGTTCTGCTGTGTGTACTGGTGGTTGACTGCCCCCCAGCCCAGAGTGTGCATGGAAAATTGTCTGGCAGCCTCCCTGACAGCAAGCAGTGATAGTGCCCATGAAGGGCACCTTGTTGGGCCCGCCCCTTTCACGGTTATCGCTTCTCGGCCTTTTGGCTAAGATCAAGTGTAGTATCTGTTCTTATCAGTTTAATATCTGATACGTCCCCTATCTGGGGACCATATATTAATTGGATTTTTGAGAACGGGGGCCAATTTCGAAGCTTGCTTCCGTCGCCCTATGCATTGACCCGATATGGCAGTATCTTCGGGTACAGTGCACCACCCCCTTACAGGGTTAAAAAGAAAGATTCCTACTTTCATTGCTACCTGCTTGCTGGCTAGCCAGCTAGCCAGCCCTGTGGGCCTTGCTGCTGCTGCAGCCAAAAAACAAAAGGTGGTGCTGCTGCTGCTTCTGCTGCTTCTGCTTCTGCTTGTGTCTGGCCGCTGTTGGAGCGTCCAGGCACAGGACTTCTGCTGCTGCTGACTAAATGGCCTCCTTAATTGGATCATTTGAGTAGCCAGCACACCTGTGCAGGTAGGGCATGACATGATAGGCAGCTGCCTTGATAGCGGGTGGGTGCTGAATGTTCCTAATTGACAAAATAAGATTAATGCTTATGAAGAAATATAAAATCTCATCCCTTCCCCAATATCGCGCCACACCCCTACCCCTTAATTCCCTGGTTGAACTTGATGGACATATGTCTTTTTTCGACCGTACTAACTATGTAACTATGTAACATAACATGGGGGGGGGGGTCTCCTGGCTGTTCACACAGGTGTGTCATTGCTGTACATTGACCATGCATTGCTTCTGTGGTATTGCAAAGGCAAAGACAAATGCTTCCAGCCATCCATTGCACTAATGGATTGGTCATCAGCTGGCTGTCTATGTCCCGCATCAATATAGACCAAAGTACAGAGGGTTAGGCTATGCTATTGTGCACCTACCTGATGCATCAGAAGGTGCGAGGCCCTTGCTAAATTCTGTGCACAGACTTTGAGATCTATACTTTAGACTGTATCTAAACCTGCTCCAACATGGACTGACATTCTGGCCTACTTTCAGCCGATGCGACTTGTCTGTCGCTGAACAGTCGCTTTTTATGTATTCAGCACCTATGTATAATGTTGTAAAAATGCTCTAGAAGCTAAAGTCGCAGAAATGTCACACATATTTGGCCTGCAACTTTCTGTGCGACAAATTCAGACAGGAAAAATCAGTATAAATCCTTAGAAAATTATCCCCCAGTGTCTCCATCTGCTGGCGGTATTGAATAAGCATTGCTGCACTGATGGGGTATGCATTAGACGAAAAAAAGAAGAAAAAGAAGAATAATACGCCCAGAAAAGAGGCGAAAAGGAGAAAAACGTAAAAAAACGTGAAAAAAAAGTAAGAGGAAGAGAAGGGAAAAAAAGGTGGAAATGGGTTTAAAAGTGATTTCGGCGGAGAAATATATATATATATATATATATATATATATATATATATATACGCGCACACACACACATATATATAAACGTATTCTCCGTTGAGATATTGCAGCCGCTGCTGTGTCCAGGCCCAGGAGCCTTAGCACTGTGCTGTGATGTCACTCAATACCACTGACATCACTAGGTGTAAACAACATCTCTCCTTTGCTGTGTATGTGACTATGGAGCTGTTTGGTGATGTCGTCTATTATGGCCTTCATAGAAGCAACAGGAGATTGTTGCATCCATCTAGAACCCTCAGAACTACAGTGCTATGATGTCACTCACTTCCACAGGCCTTGCAGAGTGTAAACAACAACAACCCAGCTTTGTTGTGTATGTAACCATAGGGATTTGTGATGTCACCTAGAACCTTCACAGCAGCGACAGCTTTATGAGGAGCATCAGCACTGCTCTGCCTGAGCAGAACCATCACCGCCATAGGTTGTCAAATAACCCGGGTTTAACCCACACAGGTAAGTCCAATGGGGTGCAGGCATGTCCTCTATGCTTACAGCTTCCCGTGGGTGTTGGTTTGATACCGTTTGGGGACAGCCAAGGAGGCATCTGCAGGCAACAAAGGTAGGTGTGTGCTTGTGTGTGTGTTTCCTATGCAGATCCTAAGCCCAGTGTCACATGCAAGTAGGAGGAGTAAGAAGGGTTCCTGGCAAATCCGGGTTATGGATTGCATTTAAAAAGGCCCCGTGGGAGTGCAATGGGCCCCTGTCTTGCTGCTTAGCAATAATGGTATGGGTTTAGGTTCTGCTGTGTGTACTGGTGGTTGACTGCCCCCCAGCCCAGAGTGTGCATGGAAAATTGTCTGGCAGCCTCCCTGACAGCAAGCAGTGATAGTGCCCATGAAGGGCACCTTGTTGGGCCCGCCCCTTTCACGGTTATCGCTTCTCGGCCTTTTGGCTAAGATCAAGTGTAGTATCTGTTCTTATCAGTTTAATATCTGATACGTCCCCTATCTGGGGACCATATATTAAATGGATTTTTGAGAACGGGGGCCGATTTCGAAGCTTGCTTCCGTCGCCCTATGCATTGACCCGATATGGCAGTATCTTCGGGTACAGTGCACCACCCCCTTACAGGGTTAAAAAGAAAGATTCCTACTTTCATTGCTACCTGCTTGCTGGCTAGCCAGCTAGCCAGCCCTGTGGGCCTTGCTGCTGCTGCAGCCAAAAAACAAAAGGTGGTGCTGCTGCTGCTTCTGCTGCTTCTGCTTCTGCTTGTGTCTGGCCGCTGTTGGAGCGTCCAGGCACAGGACTTCTGCTGCTGCTGACTAAATGGCCTCCTTAATTGGATCATTTGAGTAGCCAGCACACCTGTGCAGGTAGGGCATGACATGATAGGCAGCTGCCTTGATAGCGGGTGGGTGCTGAATGTTCCTAATTGACAAAATAAGATTAATGCTTATGAAGAAATATAAAATCTCATCCCTTCCCCAATATCGCGCCACACCCCTACCCCTTAATTCCCTGGTTGAACTTGATGGACATATGTCTTTTTTCGACCGTACTAACTATGTAACTATGTAACATAACATGGGGGGGGGGGGGGGTCTCCTGGCTGTTCACACAGGTGTGTCATTGCTGTACATTGACCATGCATTGCTTCTGTGGTATTGCAAAGGCAAAGACAAATGCTTCCAGCCATCCATTGCACTAATGGATTGGTCATCAGCTGGCTGTCTATGTCCCGCATCAATATAGACCAAAGTACAGAGGGTTAGGCTATGCTATTGTGCACCTACCTGATGCATCAGAAGGTGCGAGGCCCTTGCTAAATTCTGTGCACAGACTTTGAGATCTATACTTTAGACTGTATCTAAACCTGCTCCAACATGGACTGACATTCTGGCCTACTTTCAGCCGATGCGACTTGTCTGTCGCTGAACAGTCGCTTTTTATGTATTCAGCACCTATGTATAATGTTGTAAAAATGCTCTAGAAGCTAAAGTCGCAGAAATGTCACACATATTTGGCCTGCAACTTTCTGTGCGACAAATTCAGACAGGAAAAATCAGTATAAATCCTTAGAAAATTATCCCCCAGTGTCTCCATCTGCTGGCGGTATTGAATAAGCATTGCTGCACTGATGGGGTATGCATTAGACGAAAAAAAAGAAGAAAAAGAAGAATAATATGCCCAGAAAAGAGGCGAAAAGGAGAAAGACGTAAAAAAAACGTGAAAAAAAAGTAAGAGGAAGAGAAGGGAAAAAAAGGTGGAAATGGGTTTAAAAGTGATTTCGGCGGAGAAATATATATATATATATATATATATATATATATATATATATATATATCGCGCACACACACACATATATATAAACGTATTCTCCGTTGAGATATTGCAGCCGCTGCTGTGTCCAGGCCCAGGAGCCTTAGCACTGTGCTGTGATGTCACTCAATACCACTGACATCACTAGGTGTAAACAACATCTCTCCTTTGCTGTGTATGTGACTATGGAGCTGTTTGGTGATGTCGTCTATTATGGCCTTCATAGAAGCAACAGGAGATTGTTGCATCCATCTAGAACCCTCAGAACTACAGTGCTATGATGTCACTCACTTCCACAGGCCTTGCAGAGTGTAAACAACAACAACCCAGCTTTGTTGTGTATGTAACCATAGGGATTTGTGATGTCACCTAGAACCTTCACAGCAGCGACAGCTTTATGAGGAGCATCAGCACTGCTCTGCCTGAGCAGAACCATCACCGCCATAGGTTGTCAAATAACCCGGGTTTAACCCACACAGGTAAGTCCAATGGGGTGCAGGCATGTCCTCTATGCTTACAGCTTCCCGTGGGTGTTGGTTTGATACCGTTTGGGGACAGCCAAGGAGGCATCTGCAGGCAACAAAGGTAGGTGTGTGCTTGTGTGTGTGTTTCCTATGCAGATCCTAAGCCCAGTGTCACATGCAAGTAGGAGGAGTAAGAAGGGTTCCTGGCAAATCCGGGTTATGGATTGCATTTAAAAAGGCCCCGTGGGAGTGCAATGAGCCCCTGTCTTGCTGCTTAGCAATAATGGTATGGGTTTAGGTTCTGCTGTGTGTACTGGTGGTTGACTGCCCCCCAGCCCAGAGTGTGCATGGAAAATTGTCTGGCAGCCTCCCTGACAGCAAGCAGTGATAGTGCCCATGAAGGGCACCTTGTTGGGCCCGCCCCTTTCACGGTTATCGCTTCTCGGCCTTTTGGCTAAGATCAAGTGTAGTATCTGTTCTTATCAGTTTAATATCTGATACGTCCCCTATCTGGGGACCATATATTAAATGGATTTTTGAGAACGGGGGCCGATTTCGAAGCTTGCTTCCGTCGCCCTATGCATTGACCCGATATGGCAGTATCTTCGGGTACAGTGCACCACCCCCTTACAGGGTTAAAAAGAAAGATTCCTACTTTCATTGCTACCTGCTTGCTGGCTAGCCAGCTAGCCAGCCCTGTGGGCCTTGCTGCTGCTGCAGCCAAAAAACAAAAGGTGGTGCTGCTGCTGCTTCTGCTGCTTCTGCTTCTGCTTGTGTCTGGCCGCTGTTGGAGCATCCAGGCACAGGACTTCTGCTGCTGCTGACTAAATGGCCTCCTTAATTGGATCATTTGAGTAGCCAGCACACCTGTGCAGGTAGGGCATGACATGATAGGCAGCTGCCTTGATAGCGGGTGGGTGCTGAATGTTCCTAATTGACAAAATAAGATTAATGCTTATGAAGAAATATAAAATCTCATCCCTTCCCCAATATCGCGCCACACCCCTACCCCTTAATTCCCTGGTTGAACTTGATGGACATATGTCTTTTTTCGACCGTACTAACTATGTAACTATGTAACATAACATGGGGGGGGGGTCTCCTGGCTGTTCACACAGGTGTGTCATTGCTGTACATTGACCATGCATTGCTTCTGTGGTATTGCAAAGGCAAAGACAAATGCTTCCAGCCATCCATTGCACTAATGGATTGGTCATCAGCTGGCTGTCTATGTCCCGCATCAATATAGACCAAAGTACAGAGGGTTAGGCTATGCTATTGTGCACCTACCTGATGCATCAGAAGGTGCGAGGCCCTTGCTAAATTCTGTGCACAGACTTTGAGATCTATACTTTAGACTGTATCTAAACCTGCTCCAACATGGACTGACATTCTGGCCTACTTTCAGCCGATGCGACTTGTCTGTCGCTGAACAGTCGCTTTTTATGTATTCAGCACCTATGTATAATGTTGTAAAAATGCTCTAGAAGCTAAAGTCGCAGAAATGTCACACATATTTGGCCTGCAACTTTCTGTGCGACAAATTCAGACAGGAAAAATCAGTATAAATCCTTAGAAAATTATCCCCCAGTGTCTCCATCTGCTGGCGGTATTGAATAAGCATTGCTGCACTGATGGGGTATGCATTAGACGAAAAAAAGAAGAAAAAGAAGAATAATACGCCCAGAAAAGAGGCGAAAAGGAGAAAAACGTAAAAAAACGTGAAAAAAAAGTAAGAGGAAGAGAAGGGAAAAAAAGGTGGAAATGGGTTTAAAAGTGATTTCGGCGGAGATATATATATATATATATATATATATATATATATATATATATACGCGCACACACACACATATATATAAACGTATTCTCCGTTGAGATATTGCAGCCGCTGCTGTGTCCAGGCCCAGGAGCCTTAGCACTGTGCTGTGATGTCACTCAATACCACTGACATCACTAGGTGTAAACAACATCTCTCCTTTGCTGTGTATGTGACTATGGAGCTGTTTGGTGATGTCGTCTATTATGGCCTTCATAGAAGCAACAGGAGATTGTTGCATCCATCTAGAACCCTCAGAACTACAGTGCTATGATGTCACTCACTTCCACAGGCCTTGCAGAGTGTAAACAACAACAACCCAGCTTTGTTGTGTATGTAACCATAGGGATTTGTGATGTCACCTAGAACCTTCACAGCAGCGACAGCTTTATGAGGAGCATCAGCACTGCTCTGCCTGAGCAGAACCATCACCGCCATAGGTTGTCAAATAACCCGGGTTTAACCCACACAGGTAAGTCCAATGGGGTGCAGGCATGTCCTCTATGCTTACAGCTTCCCGTGGGTGTTGGTTTGATACCGTTTGGGGACAGCCAAGGAGGCATCTGCAGGCAACAAAGGTAGGTGTGTGCTTGTGTGTGTGTTTCCTATGCAGATCCTAAGCCCAGTGTCACATGCAAGTAGGAGGAGTAAGAAGGGTTCCTGGCAAATCCGGGTTATGGATTGCATTTAAAAAGGCCCCGTGGGAGTGCAATGGGCCCCTGTCTTGCTGCTTAGCAATAATGGTATGGGTTTAGGTTCTGCTGTGTGTACTGGTGGTTGACTGCCCCCCAGCCCAGAGTGTGCATGGAAAATTGTCTGGCAGCCTCCCTGACAGCAAGCAGTGATAGTGCCCATGAAGGGCACCTTGTTGGGCCCGCCCCTTTCACGGTTATCGCTTCTCGGCCTTTTGGCTAAGATCAAGTGTAGTATCTGTTCTTATCAGTTTAATATCTGATACGTCCCCTATCTGGGGACCATATATTAAATGGATTTTTGAGAACGGGGGCCGATTTCGAAGCTTGCTTCCGTCGCCCTATGCATTGACCCGATATGGCAGTATCTTCGGGTACAGTGCACCACCCCCTTACAGGGTTAAAAAGAAAGATTCCTACTTTCATTGCTACCTGCTTGCTGGCTAGCCAGCTAGCCAGCCCTGTGGGCCTTGCTGCTGCTGCAGCCAAAAAACAAAAGGTGGTGCTGCTGCTGCTTCTGCTGCTTCTGCTTCTGCTTGTGTCTGGCCGCTGTTGGAGCGTCCAGGCACAGGACTTCTGCTGCTGCTGACTAAATGGCCTCCTTAATTGGATCATTTGAGTAGCCAGCACACCTGTGCAGGTAGGGCATGACATGATAGGCAGCTGCCTTGATAGCGGGTGGGTGCTGAATGTTCCTAATTGACAAAATAAGATTAATGCTTATGAAGAAATATAAAATCTCATCCCTTCCCCAATATCGCGCCACACCCCTACCCCTTAATTCCCTGGTTGAACTTGATGGACATATGTCTTTTTTCGACCGTACTAACTATGTAACTATGTAACATAACATGGGGGGGGGAGGGGGGGGGGTCTCCTGGCTGTTCACACAGGTGTGTCATTGCTGTACATTGACCATGCATTGCTTCTGTGGTATTGCAAAGGCAAAGACAAATGCTTCCAGCCATCCATTGCACTAATGGATTGGTCATCAGCTGGCTGTCTATGTCCCGCATCAATATAGACCAAAGTACAGAGGGTTAGGCTATGCTATTGTGCACCTACCTGATGCATCAGAAGGTGCGAGGCCCTTGCTAAATTCTGTGCACAGACTTTGAGATCTATACTTTAGACTGTATCTAAACCTGCTCCAACATGGACTGACATTCTGGCCTACTTTCAGCCGATGCGACTTGTCTGTCGCTGAACAGTCGCTTTTTATGTATTCAGCACCTATGTATAATGTTGTAAAAATGCTCTAGAAGCTAAAGTCGCAGAAATGTCACACATATTTGGCCTGCAACTTTCTGTGCGACAAATTCAGACAGGAAAAATCAGTATAAATCCTTAGAAAATTATCCCCCAGTGTCTCCATCTGCTGGCGGTATTGAATAAGCATTGCTGCACTGATGGGGTATGCATTAGACGAAAAAAAAAGAAGAAAAAGAAGAATAATACGCCCAGAAAAGAGGCGAAAAGGAGAAAAACGTAAAAAAACGTGAAAAAAAAGTAAGAGGAAGAGAAGGGAAAAAAAGGTGGAAATGGGTTTAAAAGTGATTTCGGCGGAGAATATATATATATATATATATATATATATATATATATATATATATACGCGCACACACACACATATATATAAACGTATTCTCCGTTGAGATATTGCAGCCGCTGCTGTGTCCAGGCCCAGGAGCCTTAGCACTGTGCTGTGATGTCACTCAATACCACTGACATCACTAGGTGTAAACAACATCTCTCCTTTGCTGTGTATGTGACTATGGAGCTGTTTGGTGATGTCGTCTATTATGGCCTTCATAGAAGCAACAGGAGATTGTTGCATCCATCTAGAACCCTCAGAACTACAGTGCTATGATGTCACTCACTTCCACAGGCCTTGCAGAGTGTAAACAACAACAACCCAGCTTTGTTGTGTATGTAACCATAGGGATTTGTGATGTCACCTAGAACCTTCACAGCAGCGACAGCTTTATGAGGAGCATCAGCACTGCTCTGCCTGAGCAGAACCATCACCGCCATAGGTTGTCAAATAACCCGGGTTTAACCCACACAGGTAAGTCCAATGGGGTGCAGGCATGTCCTCTATGCTTACAGCTTCCCGTGGGTGTTGGTTTGATACCGTTTGGGGACAGCCAAGGAGGCATCTGCAGGCAACAAAGGTAGGTGTGTGCTTGTGTGTGTGTTTCCTATGCAGATCCTAAGCCCAGTGTCACATGCAAGTAGGAGGAGTAAGAAGGGTTCCTGGCAAATCCGGGTTATGGATTGCATTTAAAAAGGCCCCGTGGGAGTGCAATGGGCCCCTGTCTTGCTGCTTAGCAATAATGGTATGGGTTTAGGTTCTGCTGTGTGTACTGGTGGTTGACTGCCCCCCAGCCCAGAGTGTGCATGGAAAATTGTCTGGCAGCCTCCCTGACAGCAAGCAGTGATAGTGCCCATGAAGGGCACCTTGTTGGGCCCGCCCCTTTCACGGTTATCGCTTCTCGGCCTTTTGGCTAAGATCAAGTGTAGTATCTGTTCTTATCAGTTTAATATCTGATACGTCCCCTATCTGGGGACCATATATTAAATGGATTTTTGAGAACGGGGGCCGATTTCGAAGCTTGCTTCCGTCGCCCTATGCATTGACCCGATATGGCAGTATCTTCGGGTACAGTGCACCACCCCCTTACAGGGTTAAAAAGAAAGATTCCTACTTTCATTGCTACCTGCTTGCTGGCTAGCCAGCTAGCCAGCCCTGTGGGCCTTGCTGCTGCTGCAGCCAAAAAACAAAAGGTGGTGCTGCTGCTGCTTCTGCTGCTTCTGCTTCTGCTTGTGTCTGGCCGCTGTTGGAGCGTCCAGGCACAGGACTTCTGCTGCTGCTGACTAAACGGCCTCCTTAATTGGATCATTTGAGTAGCCAGCACACCTGTGCAGGTAGGGCATGACATGATAGGCAGCTGCCTTGATAGCGGGTGGGTGCTGAATGTTCCTAATTGACAAAATAAGATTAATGCTTATGAAGAAATATAAAATCTCATCCCTTCCCCAATATCGCGCCACACCCCTACCCCTTAATTCCCTGGTTGAACTTGATGGACATATGTCTTTTTTCGACCGTACTAACTATGTAACTATGTAACATAACATGGGGGGGGGGGGGGTCTCCTGGCTGTTCACACAGGTGTGTCATTGCTGTACATTGACCATGCATTGCTTCTGTGGTATTGCAAAGGCAAAGACAAATGCTTCCAGCCATCCATTGCACTAATGGATTGGTCATCAGCTGGCTGTCTATGTCCCGCATCAATATAGACCAAAGTACAGAGGGTTAGGCTATGCTATTGTGCACCTACCTGATGCATCAGAAGGTGCGAGGCCCTTGCTAAATTCTGTGCACAGACTTTGAGATCTATACTTTAGACTGTATCTAAACCTGCTCCAACATGGACTGACATTCTGGCCTACTTTCAGCCGATGCGACTTGTCTGTCGCTGAACAGTCGCTTTTTATGTATTCAGCACCTATGTATAATGTTGTAAAAATGCTCTAGAAGCTAAAGTCGCAGAAATGTCACACATATTTGGCCTGCAACTTTCTGTGCGACAAATTCAGACAGGAAAAATCAGTATAAATCCTTAGAAAATTATCCCCCAGTGTCTCCATCTGCTGGCGGTATTGAATAAGCATTGCTGCACTGATGGGGTATGCATTAGACGAAAAAAAAGAAGAAAAAGAAGAATAATACGCCCAGAAAAGAGGCGAAAAGGAGAAAAACGTAAAAAAACGTGAAAAAAAAGTAAGAGGAAGAGAAGGGAAAAAAAGGTGGAAATGGGTTTAAAAGTGATTTCGGCGGAGAAATATATATATATATATATATATATATATATATATATATATATATACGCGCACACACACACATATATATAAACGTATTCTCCGTTGAGATATTGCAGCCGCTGCTGTGTCCAGGCCCAGGAGCCTTAGCACTGTGCTGTGATGTCACTCAATACCACTGACATCACTAGGTGTAAACAACATCTCTCCTTTGCTGTGTATGTGACTATGGAGCTGTTTGGTGATGTCGTCTATTATGGCCTTCATAGAAGCAACAGGAGATTGTTGCATCCATCTAGAACCCTCAGAACTACAGTGCTATGATGTCACTCACTTCCACAGGCCTTGCAGAGTGTAAACAACAACAACCCAGCTTTGTTGTGTATGTAACCATAGGGATTTGTGATGTCACCTAGAACCTTCACAGCAGCGACAGCTTTATGAGGAGCATCAGCACTGCTCTGCCTGAGCAGAACCATCACCGCCATAGGTTGTCAAATAACCCGGGTTTAACCCACACAGGTAAGTCCAATGGGGTGCAGGCATGTCCTCTATGCTTACAGCTTCCCGTGGGTGTTGGTTTGATACCGTTTGGGGACAGCCAAGGAGGCATCTGCAGGCAACAAAGGTAGGTGTGTGCTTGTGTGTGTGTTTCCTATGCAGATCCTAAGCCCAGTGTCACATGCAAGTAGGAGGAGTAAGAAGGGTTCCTGGCAAATCCGGGTTATGGATTGCATTTAAAAAGGCCCCGTGGGAGTGCAATGGGCCCCTGTCTTGCTGCTTAGCAATAATGGTATGGGTTTAGGTTCTGCTGTGTGTACTGGTGGTTGACTGCCCCCCAGCCCAGAGTGTGCATGGAAAATTGTCTGGCAGCCTCCCTGACAGCAAGCAGTGATAGTGCCCATGAAGGGCACCTTGTTGGGCCCGCCCCTTTCACGGTTATCGCTTCTCGGCCTTTTGGCTAAGATCAAGTGTAGTATCTGTTCTTATCAGTTTAATATCTGATACGTCCCCTATCTGGGGACCATATATTAAATGGATTTTTGAGAACGGGGGCCGATTTTGAAGCTTGCTTCCGTCGCCCTATGCATTGACCCGATATGGCAGTATCTTCGGGTACAGTGCACCACCCCCTTACAGGGTTAAAAAGAAAGATTCCTACTTTCATTGCTACCTGCTTGCTGGCTAGCCAGCTAGCCAGCCCTGTGGGCCTTGCTGCTGCTGCAGCCAAAAAACAAAAGGTGGTGCTGCTGCTGCTTCTGCTGCTTCTGCTTCTGCTTGTGTCTGGCCGCTGTTGGAGCGTCCAGGCACAGGACTTCTGCTGCTGCTGACTAAATGGCCTCCTTAATTGGATCATTTGAGTAGCCAGCACACCTGTGCAGGTAGGGCATGACATGATAGGCAGCTGCCTTGATAGCGGGTGGGTGCTGAATGTTCCTAATTGACAAAATAAGATTAATGCTTATGAAGAAATATAAAATCTCATCCCTTCCCCAATATCGCGCCACACCCCTACCCCTTAATTCCCTGGTTGAACTTGATGGACATATGTCTTTTTTCGACCGTACTAACTATGTAACTATGTAACATAACATGGGGGGGGGGGGGTCTCCTGGCTGTTCACACAGGTGTGTCATTGCTGTACATTGACCATGCATTGCTTCTGTGGTATTGCAAAGGCAAAGACAAATGCTTCCAGCCATCCATTGCACTAATGGATTGGTCATCAGCTGGCTGTCTATGTCCCGCATCAATATAGACCAAAGTACAGAGGGTTAGGCTATGCTATTGTGCACCTACCTGATGCATCAGAAGGTGCGAGGCCCTTGCTAAATTCTGTGCACAGACTTTGAGATCTATACTTTAGACTGTATCTAAACCTGCTCCAACATGGACTGACATTCTGGCCTACTTTCAGCCGATGCGACTTGTCTGTCGCTGAACAGTCGCTTTTTATGTATTCAGCACCTATGTATAATGTTGTAAAAATGCTCTAGAAGCTAAAGTCGCAGAAATGTCACACATATTTGGCCTGCAACTTTCTGTGCGACAAATTCAGACAGGAAAAATCAGTATAAATCCTTAGAAAATTATCCCCCAGTGTCTCCATCTGCTGGCGGTATTGAATAAGCATTGCTGCACTGATGGGGTATGCATTAGACGAAAAAAAAGAAGAAAAAGAAGAATAATACGCCCAGAAAAGAGGCGAAAAGGAGAAAAACGTAAAAAAACGTGAAAAAAAAGTAAGAGGAAGAGAAGGGAAAAAAAGGTGGAAATGGGTTTAAAAGTGATTTCGGCGGAGAAATATATATATATATATATATATATATATATATATATATATATATACGCGCACACACACACATATATATAAACGTATTCTCCGTTGAGATATTGCAGCCGCTGCTGTGTCCAGGCCCAGGAGCCTTAGCACTGTGCTGTGATGTCACTCAATACCACTGACATCACTAGGTGTAAACAACATCTCTCCTTTGCTGTGTATGTGACTATGGAGCTGTTTGGTGATGTCGTCTATTATGGCCTTCATAGAAGCAACAGGAGATTGTTGCATCCATCTAGAACCCTCAGAACTACAGTGCTATGATGTCACTCACTTCCACAGGCCTTGCAGAGTGTAAACAACAACAACCCAGCTTTGTTGTGTATGTAACCATAGGGATTTGTGATGTCACCTAGAACCTTCACAGCAGCGACAGCTTTATGAGGAGCATCAGCACTGCTCTGCCTGAGCAGAACCATCACCGCCATAGGTTGTCAAATAACCCGGGTTTAACCCACACAGGTAAGTCCAATGGGGTGCAGGCATGTCCTCTATGCTTACAGCTTCCCGTGGGTGTTGGTTTGATACCGTTTGGGGACAGCCAAGGAGGCATCTGCAGGCAACAAAGGTAGGTGTGTGCTTGTGTGTGTGTTTCCTATGCAGATCCTAAGCCCAGTGTCACATGCAAGTAGGAGGAGTAAGAAGGGTTCCTGGCAAATCCGGGTTATGGATTGCATTTAAAAAGGCCCCGTGGGAGTGCAATGGGCCCCTGTCTTGCTGCTTAGCAATAATGGTATGGGTTTAGGTTCTGCTGTGTGTACTGGTGGTTGACTGCCCCCCAGCCCAGAGTGTGCATGGAAAATTGTCTGGCAGCCTCCCTGACAGCAAGCAGTGATAGTGCCCATGAAGGGCACCTTGTTGGGCCCGCCCCTTTCACGGTTATCGCTTCTCGGCCTTTTGGCTAAGATCAAGTGTAGTATCTGTTCTTATCAGTTTAATATCTGATACGTCCCCTATCTGGGGACCATATATTAAATGGATTTTTGAGAACGGGGGCCGATTTCGAAGCTTGCTTCCGTCGCCCTATGCATTGACCCGATATGGCAGTATCTTCGGGTACAGTGCACCACCCCCTTACAGGGTTAAAAAGAAAGATTCCTACTTTCATTGCTACCTGCTTGCTGGCTAGCCAGCTAGCCAGCCCTGTGGGCCTTGCTGCTGCTGCAGCCAAAAAACAAAAGGTGGTGCTGCTGCTGCTTCTGCTGCTTCTGCTTCTGCTTGTGTCTGGCCGCTGTTGGAGCGTCCAGGCACAGGACTTCTGCTGCTGCTGACTAAACGGCCTCCTTAATTGGATCATTTGAGTAGCCAGCACACCTGTGCAGGTAGGGCATGACATGATAGGCAGCTGCCTTGATAGCGGGTGGGTGCTGAATGTTCCTAATTGACAAAATAAGATTAATGCTTATGAAGAAATATAAAATCTCATCCCTTCCCCAATATCGCGCCACACCCCTACCCCTTAATTCCCTGGTTGAACTTGATGGACATATGTCTTTTTTCGACCGTACTAACTATGTAACTATGTAACATAACATGGGGGGGGGGGGGGGTCTCCTGGCTGTTCACACAGGTGTGTCATTGCTGTACATTGACCATGCATTGCTTCTGTGGTATTGCAAAGGCAAAGACAAATGCTTCCAGCCATCCATTGCACTAATGGATTGGTCATCAGCTG
>NW_026608150.1:0-85326 GCF_029499605.1 Hyla sarda | reverse complement strand
ATATACACCACATATATACCATATATATACACCACATATATACCATATATATATACACCACATATATACCATATATATACACACCACATATATACCATATATATATACACCACATATATGCCATATATATACACACCACATATATACCATATATATATACACCACATATATACCATATATATACACCACATATATCCCATATATATATACACCACATATATACCATATATATATACACACCACATATATACCATATGTATACACACCACATATATACCATATATATATATATATATATATATATACACCACATATATACCATATATATATACACCACATATATACCATATATATATACACCACATATATACCATATATATACACCACATATATACCATATATACACCACATATATACCATATATATATACCACATATATACCATATATATATACCACATATATACCATATGTATATACACCACATATATACCATATATATACACCACCATATATACCACATATATATACACCACATATATACCATATATATATACACACCACATATATACCATATGTATACACACCACATACATACCATATATATATATACACCACATATATAGCATATATATATACACCACATATATACCATATATATATATACACCACATATATACCATATATATATATACCACATATATACCATATATATATACACCACATATATACCATATATATATATACACCACATATATACCATATATATACACCACATATATACCATATATATACACCACATATATACCATATATATACACCACATATATACCATATATATACACCACATATTTACCATATATATATACACCACATATATACCATATATATACACCACATATATACCATATATATATACACCACATATATACCACATATATATACACCACATATATACCATATATACACACCACATATATACCATATATATACACCACATATATACCATATATATACACCACATATATACCATATATACCATATATTTATACACACACCACATATATACCATACAGATATACACCACATATATACCATATATATATACACCACATATATACCATATATATATATACACCACATATATACCATATATATACACCACATATATACCATATAGATACACACCACATATATACCATATATATACACCACATATATACCATATAGATATACACCACATATATACCATATATATATATATATATACCACCACATATGTACCATATAGATACACACCACATATATACCATATATATACACACCACATATATACCATATATATATACACCACATATATACCATATATATATACACCACATATATACCATATATATACACACCACATATATACCATATATATATATACACCACATATATACCATATATGTACACACCACATATATACCATATATGTACACACCACATATATACCATATATATATATACACCACATATATGCCATATATATATACACACCACATATATACCATATATATATACACCACATATATACCATATATATACACCACATATATACCATATATATATACACCACATATATCCCATATATATACACCACATATATACCATATATATATACACACACCACATATATACCATATGTATACACACCACATATATACCATATATATATATATATATATATATATACATACACCACATATATACCATATATATATACACCACATATATACCATATATATATACACCACATATATACCATATATATATATACACCACATATATACCATATATATACACCACATATATACCATATATATACCATATAGATATACACCACATATATACCATATATATACACCACATATATAACATATATACACCACATATATACCATATATATATACCACATATATACCATATATATATACCACATATATACCATATATATATACACCACATATATACCATATATATACACCACCATATATACCACATATATATACACCACATATATACCATATATATATATATACACACACCACATATATACCATATGTATACACACCACATATATACCATATATATACATATATATATATATACACCACATATATAGCATATATATACACCACATATATACCATATATATATACACCACATATATACCATATATATATATACACCACATATATACCATATATATATATATATACCACATATATACCATATATATATACACCACATATATACCATATATATACACCACATATATACCATATATATACACCACATATATACCATATATATACACCACATATATACCATATATATATACACCACATATATACCATATATATACACCACATATATACTTATACAACACATATATACCATATATATATACACCACATATATACCATATATATACACCACATATATACCATATATATACACCACATATGTACCATATATATATATACACCACATATATACCATATATATACACCACATATATACCATATATATATACACCACATATATACCACATATATATACACCACATATATACCATATATGCACACCACATATATACCATATATACCACATATATATACACAACATGTATACCATATATATACACCACATATATACCATATATTTATACACACACCACATATATACCATACAGATATACACCACATATATACCATATATATATATACACCACATATATCCCATATATATATACACCACATATATACCATATATATATACACCACATATATACCATATATATACACCACATATATACCATATAGATACACACCACATATATACCATATATATACACAACATATATACCATATAGATATACACCACATATATACCATATATATATACACCACATATATACCATATATATATACACCACATATATACCATATATATACACCACATATATACCATATATATACACACCACATATATACCATATATATACACACCACATATATACCATATATATACACACCACATATATACCATATATATACACCACATATATACCATATATATACCATATAGATATACACCACATATATACCATATATATACACACCACATATATACCATATATACACACACCACATATATACCATACAGATATACACCACATATATACCATATATATATACACCACATATATACCATATATATATACACCACATATATACCATATATATACACCACATATATACCATATAGATACACACCACATATATACCATATATATACACCACATATATACCATATAGATATACACCACATATATACCATATATATATATATATATACCACCACATATGTACCATATAGATACACACCACATATATACCATATATATACACACCACATATATACCATATATATATACACCACATATATACCATATATATATACACCACATATATACCATATATATATACACCACATATATACCATATATATACACCACATATATACCATATATATATACACCACATATATACCATATATATACACACCACATATATACCATATATATATATACACCACATATATGCCATATATATACACACCACATATATACCATATATATATACACCACATATATACCATATATATACACCACATATATACCATATATATATACACCACATATATCCCATATATATACACCACATATATACCATATATATATACACACACCACATATATACCATATGTATACACACCACATATATACCATATATATATATATATATATATATATATACATACACCACATATATACCATATATATATACACCACATATATACCATATATATATACACCACATATATACCATATATATATACACCACATATATACCATATATATACACCACATATATACCATATATATACCATATAGATATACACCACATATATACCATATATATATACCACATATATACCATATATATATACACCACATATATACCATATATATACACCACCATATATACCACATATATATACACCACATATATACCATATATATATATACACACCACATATATACCATATGTATACACACCACATATATACCATATATATACACCACATATATACCATATATATACACCACATATATACCATATATATATACACCACATATATACCATATATATATATATACACCACATATATACCATATATATATATATATATATATACCACATATATACCATATATATATACACCACATATATACCATATATATACACCACATATATACCATATATATACACCACATATATACCATATATATACACCACATATATACCATATATATATACACCACATATATACCATATATATACACCACATATATACTTATACAACACATATATACCATATATATATACACCACATATATACCATATATATACACCACATATATACCATATATATACACCACATATATACCATATATATATACACCACATATATACCATACATATACACCACATATATACCATATATATATACACCACATATATACCACATATATATACACCACATATATACCATATATGCACACCACATATATACCATATATACCACATATATATACACAACATGTATACCATATATATACACCACATATATACCATATATTTATACACACACCACATATATACCATACAGATATACACCACATATATACCATATATATATATACACCACATATATCCCATATATATATACACCACATATATACCATATATATATACACCACATATATACCATATATATACACCACATATATACCATATAGATACACACCACATATATACCATATATATACACCACATATATACCATATAGATATACACCACATATATACCATATATATATACACCACATATATACCATATATATATACACCACATATATACCATATATATACACCACATATATACCATATATACACACCACATATATACCATATATATACACACCACATATATACCATATATATACACACCACATATATACCATATATATACACCACATATATACCATATATATACCATATAGATATACACCACATATATACCATATATATACACCACATATATACCATATATATACCACATATATACCATATATATATACCACATATATACATATATACCACATATATACCATATATACACTCCACTTATATACACCACATATATATACACCACCATATATACCATATATATATACACACCACATATATACCATATATATATATATATATACACCACATATATACCATATATATATATATATATATATATATATATATATATATATATATATACAACCATATATACCACCATATATATATATACACCACATATATACCATATATATACACCACATATATACGATATATATATATATATATACACCACATATATACCATATATATACACCACAATATATATACACCACATATATACCTTACATATATATATATATATATACACCACATATATACACCGCATATATACACCACATATATATACACCACATATATACACCACATATATACCATATATATATACCCTGTGTATACACCAGTCTATTCCAGTAATAATGTCATTAGTGTTGGTGCTGGTCTCTGTACACATTGATATGTATATATATATATATACCCTGTGTACACACCAGTCTATTCCAGTAATAATGTCATTGGTGTTGGTGCTGGTCTCTGTACACATTGATATGTATATATATATATACCCTGTGTACACACCAGTCTATTCCAGTAATAATGTCATTGGTGTTGGTGCTGGTCTCTGTACACATTGATATGTATATATATATATACCCTGTGTATACACCAGTCTATTCCAGTAATAATGTCATTGGTGTTGGTGCTGGTCTCTGTACACATTGATATGTATATATATATATACCCTGTGTACACACCAGTCTATTCCAGTAATAATGTCATTGGTGTTGGTGCTGGTCTCTGATCACATTGATATGTATATATATATATATATATATATATATACCCTGTGTACACACCAGTCTATTCCAGTAATAATGTCATTGGTGTTGGTGCTGGTCTCTGTACACATTGATATGTATATATATATATATATATACCCTGTGTACACACCAGTCTATTCCAGTAATAATGTCATTGGTGTTGGTGCTGGTCTCTGTACACATTGATATGTATATATATATATATACCCTGTGTATACACCAGTCTATTCCAGTAATAATGTCATTGGTGTTGGTGCTGGTCTCTGTACACATTGATATGTATATATATATATACCCTGTGTATACACCAGTCTATTCCAGTAATAATGTTATTGGTGTTGGTGCTGGACTCTGTACACATTGATATGTATATATATATATATATACCCTGTGTATACACCAGTCTATTCCAGTAATAATGTCATTGGTGTTGGTGCTGGTCTCTGTACACATTGATATGTATATATATATACCCTGTGTATACACCAGTCTATTCCAGTAATAATGTCATTGGTGTTGGTGCTGGTCTCTGTACACATTGATATGTATATATATATATACCCTGTGTACACACCAGTCTATTCCAGTAATAATGTCATTGGTGTTGGTGCTGGTCTCTGTACACATTGATATGTATATATATATATATATATATATACCCTGTGTATACACCAGTCTATTCCAGTAATAATGTCATTGGTGTTGGTGCTGGTCTCTGTACACATTGATATGTATATATATATATACCCTGTGTACACACCAGTCTATTCCAGTAATAATGTCATTGGTGTTGGTGCTGGTCTCTGTACACATTGATATGTATATATATATATATATATATATATATACCCTGTGTACACACCAGTCTATTCCAGTAATAATGTCATTGGTGTTGGTGCTGGTCTCTGTACACATTGATATGTATATATATATATATATATATATATATACCCTGTGTACACACCAGTCTATTCCAGTAATAATGTCATTGGTGTTGGTGCTGGTCTCTGTACACATTGATATGTATATATATATATATATATATACCCTGTGTATACACCAGTCTATTCCAGTAATAATGTCATTGGTGTTGGTGCTGGTCTCTGTACACATTGATATGTATATATATATATACCCTGTGTACACACCAGTCTATTCCAGTAATAATGTCATTGGTGTTGGTGCTGGTCTCTGATCACATTGATATGTATATATATATACCCTGTGTATACACCAGTCTATTCCAGTAATAATGTCATTGGTGTTGGTGCTGGTCTCTGTACACATTGATATGTATATATATATATATATATATATATATATACCCTGTGTACACACCAGTCTATTCCAGTAATAATGTCATTGGTGTTGGTGCTGGTCTCTGTACACATTGATATGTATATATATATATATATATATACCCTGTGTATACACCAGTCTATTCCAGTAATAATGTCATTGGTGTTGGTGCTGGTCTCTGTACACATTGATATGTATATATATATATATACCCTGTGTATACACCAGTCTATTCCAGTAATAATGTCATTGGTGTTGGTGCTGGTCTCTGTACACATTGATATGTATATATATATATACCCTGTGTATACACCAGTCTATTCCAGTAATAATGTCATTGGTGTTGGTGCTGGTCTCTGTACACATTGATATGTATATATATATATATATACCCTGTGTATACACCAGTCTATTCCAGTAATAATGTCATTGGTGTTGGTGCTGGTCTCTGATCACATTGATATGTATATATATATACCCTGTGTATACACCAGTCTATTCCAGTAATAATGTCATTGGTGTTGGTGCTGGTCTCTGTACACATTGATATGTATATATATATATACCCTGTGTATACACCAGTCTATTCCAGTAATAATGTTATTGGTGTTGGTGCTGGACTCTGTACACATTGATATGTATATATATATATACCCTGTGTATACACCAGTCTATTCCAGTAATAATGTCATTGGTGTTGGTGCTGGACTCTGTACACATTGATATGTATATATATATATACCCTGTGTATACACCAGTCTATTCCAGTAATAATGTTATTGGTGTTGGTGCTGGTCTCTGTACACATTGATATGTATATATATATATACCCTGTGTATACACCAGTCTATTCCAGTAATAATGTCATTGGTGTTGGTGCTGGTCTCTGTACACATTGATATGTACATATATATATATACCCTGTGTATACACCAGTCTATTCCAGTAATAATGTCATTGGTGTTGGTGCTGGTCTCTGTACACATTGATATGTATATATATATACCCTGTGTATACACCAGTCTATTCCAGTAATAATGTCATTGGTGTTGGTGTTGGTCTCTGATCACATTGATATGTATATATATATATACCCTGTGTACACACCAGTCTATTCCAGTAATAATGTCATTAGTGTTGGTGCTGGTCTCTGATCACATTGATATGTATATATATATATATACCCTGTGTACACACCAGTCTATTCCAGTAATAATGTCATTGGTGTTGGTGCTGGTCTCTGTACACATTGATATGTATATATATATATATATATATATACCCTGTGTATACACCAGTCTATTCCAGTAATAATGTCATTAGTGTTGGTGCTGGTCTCTGATCACATTGATATGTATATATATATATACCCTGTGTACACACCAGTCTATTCCAGTAATAATGTCATTGGTGTTGGTGCTGGTCTCTGATCACATTGATATGTATATATATATATACCCTGTGTACACACCAGTCTATTCCAGTAATAATGTCATTGGTGTTGGTGCTGGTCTCTGATCACATTGATATGTATATATATATATACCCTGTGTATACACCAGTCTATTCCAGTAATAATGTCATTGGTGTTGGTGCTGGTCTCTGTACACATTGATATGTATATATATATATATATACCCTGTGTACACACCAGTCTATTCCAGTAATAATGTCATTGGTGTTGGTGCTGGTCTCTGTACACATTGATATGTATATATATATATATATATACCCTGTGTACACACCAGTCTATTCCAGTAATAATGTCACTGGTGTTGGTGCTGGTCTCTGTACACATTGATATGTATATATATATATATACCCTGTGTACACACCAGTCTATTCCAGTAATAATGTCATTAGTGTTGGTGCTGGTCTCTGTACACATTGATATGTATATATATATATATACCCTGTGTACACACCAGTCTATTCCAGTAATAATGTCATTGGTGTTGGTGCTGGTCTCTGTACACATTGATATGTATATATATATATATATATATATACCCTGTGTATACACCAGTCTATTCCAGTAATAATGTCATTGGTGTTGGTGTTGGTCTCTGTACACATTGATATGTATATATATATATATATACCCTGTGTATACACCAGTCTATTCCAGTAATAATGTCATTGGTGTTGGTGCTGGTCTCTGTACACATTGATATGTATATATATATATACCCTGTGTACACACCAGTCTATTCCAGTAATAATGTCATTGGTGTTGGTGCTGGTCTCTGTACACATTGATATGTATATATATATATATATATACACTTAGTTATATATTACACTAGCACTTTGTAGGTATATAGTGAGATATACACTTAGTTATATATTACACTAGCACTTTGTAGGTATATAATGAGATATACACTTAGTTATATATTACACCAGCACTTTGTAGGTATATAATGAGATATACACTTAGTTATATATTACACTAGCACTTTGTAGGTATATAGTGAGATATACACTAAGTTATATATTACACCAGCACTTTGTAGGTATATAATGAGATATACACTTAGTTATATATTACACTAGCACTTTGTAGGTATATAATGAGATATACGCTTAGTTATATATTACACCAGCACTTTGTAGGTATATAATGAGATATACACTTAGTTATATATTACACTAGCACTTTGTAGGTATATAATGAGATATACACTTAGTTATATATTACACTAGCACTTTGTAGGTATATAATGAGATATACACTTAGTTATATATTACACTAGCACTTTGTAGGTATATAATGAGATATACACTTAGTTATATATTACACTAGCACTTTGTAGGTATATAGTGAGATAAACACTTAGTTATATATTACACTAGCACTTTGTAGGTATATAATGAGATATACACTTAGTTATATATTACACTAGCACTTTGTAGGTATATAATGAGATATACACTTAGTTATATATTACACTAGCACTTTGTAGGTATATAGTGAGATATACACTTAGTTATATATTACACCAGCACTTTGTAGGTATATAGTGAGATATACACTTAGTTATATATTACA
Organism: Hyla sarda; assembly: GCF_029499605.1. Lineage (NCBI taxonomy): Eukaryota > Metazoa > Chordata > Amphibia > Anura > Hylidae > Hyla > Hyla sarda. Next base: position 74,854 of record NW_026608150.1, on the reverse strand, counting down.
CTAGCACTTTGTAGGTATATAGTGAGATATACACTTAGTTATATATTACACCAGCACTTTGTAGGTATATGAGATATACACTTAGTTATATATTACACCAGCACTTTGTAGGTATATAATCAGATATACACTTAGTTATATATTACACTAGCACTTTGTAGGTATATAATGAGATATACACTTAGTTATATATTACACCAGCACTTTGTAGGTATATAATCAGATATACACTTAGTTATATATTACACTAGTACTTTGTAGGTATATAATGAGATATACACTTAGTTATATATTACACTGGCACTTTGTAGGTATATAATGAGATATACACTTAGTTATATATTACACTAGCACTTTGTAGGTATATAATGAGATATACACTTAGTTATATATTACACTAGCACTTTGTAGGTATATAATCAGATATACACTTAGTTATATATTACACTAGCGCTTTGTAGGTATATAATGAGATATACACTTAGTTATATATTACACTAGCGCTTTGTAGATATATAATGAGATATACACTTAGTTATATATTACACTAGCACTTTGTAGGTATATAATGAGATATACACTTAGTTATATATTACACTAGCACTTTGTAGGTATATAATGAGATATACACTTAGTTATATATTACACTAGCACTTTGTAGGTATATAATGAGATATACACTTAGTTATATATTACACTAGCACTTTGTAGGTATATAGTGAGATATACACTTAGTTATATATTACACCAGCACTTTGTAGGTATATCATGGGATATACACTTAGTTATATATTACACTAGCACTTTGTAGGTATATAATGAGATATACACTTAGTTATATATTACACTAGCACTTTGTAGGTATATAATGAGATATACACTTAGTTATATATTACACCAGCACTTTGTAGGTATATAATGAGATATACACTTAGTTATATATTACACTAGCACTTTGTAGGTATATAATGAGATATACACTTAGTTATATATTACACTAGCACTTTGTAGGTATATAGTGAGATATACACTTAGTTATATATTACACCAGCACTTTGTAGGTATATAGTGAGATATACACTTAGTTATATATTACACCAGCACTTTGTAGGTATATAATGAGATATACACTTAGTTATATATTACACCAGCACTTTGTAGGTATATAGTGAGATATACACTTAGTTATATATTACACTAGCACTTTGTAGGTATATAGTGAGATATACACTTAGTTATATATTACACTAGCACTTTGTAGGTATATAATGAGATATACACTTAGTTATATATTACACTAGCACTTTGTAGGTATATAGTGAGATATACACTTAGTTATATATTACACTAGCACTTTGTAGGTATATAATGAGATATACACTTAGTTATATATTACACTAGCACTTTGTAGGTATATAATGAGATATACACTTAGTTATATATTACACTAGCACTTTGTAGGTATATAATGAGATATACACTTAGTTATATATTACACTAGCACTTTGTAGGTATATAATGAGATATACACTTAGTTATATATTACACTAGCACTTTGTAGGTATATAGTGAGATATACACTTAGTTATATATTACACTAGTACTTTGTAGGTATATAGTGAGATATACACTTAGTTATATATTACACTAGCACTTTGTAGGTATATAGTGAGATATACACTTAGTTATATATTACACTAGCACTTTGTAGGTATATAATGAGATATACACTTAGTTATATATTACACTAGCACTTTGTAGGTATATAATGAGATATACACTTAGTTATATATTACACTAGCACTTTGTAGGTATATAATGAGATATACACTTAGTTATATATTACACTAGCACTTTGTAGGTATATAGTGAGATATACACTTAGTTATATATTACACCAGCACTTTGTAGGTATATAGTGAGATATACACTTAGTTATATATTACACTAGCACTTTGTAGGTATATAGTGAGATATACACTTAGTTATATATTACACTAGCACTTTGTAGGTATATAATGAGATATACACTTAGTTATATATTACACTAGCACTTTGTAGGTATATAGTGAGATATACACTTAGTTATATATTACACTAGCACTTTGTAGGTATATAGTGAGATATACACTTAGTTATATATTACACTAGCACTTTGTAGGTATATAGTGAGATATACACTTAGTTATATATTACACTAGCACTTTGTAGGTATATAATGAGATATACACTTAGTTATATATTACACTAGCACTTTGTAGGTATATAGTGAGATATACACTTAGTTATATATTACACTAGCACTTTGTAGGTATATAATGAGATATACACTTAGTTATATATTACACTAGCACTTTGTAGGTATATAGTGAGATATACACTTAGTTATATATTACACTAGCACTTTGTAGGTATATAATGAGATATACACTTAGTTATATATTACACTAGCACTTTGTAGGTATATAATGAGATATACACTTAGTTATATATTACACTAGCACTTTGTAGGTATATAATGAGATATACACTTAGTTATATATTACACTAGCACTTTGTAGGTATATAATGAGATATACACTTAGTTATATATTACACTAGCACTTTGTAGGTATATAGTGAGATATACACTTAGTTATATATTACACTAGCACTTTGTAGGTATATAGTGAGATATACACTTAGTTATATATTACACTAGTACTTTGTAGGTATATAGTGAGATATACACTTAGTTATATATTACACTAGCACTTTGTAGGTATATAATGAGATATACACTTAGTTATATATTACTCTAGCACTTTGTAGGTATATAATGAGATATACACTTAGTTATATATTACACTAGCACTTTGTAGGTATATAATGAGATATACACTTAGTTATATATTACACTAGCACATTGTAGGTATATAATGAGATATACACTTAGTTATATATTACACTAGCACTTTGTAGGTATATAATGAGATATACACTTAGTTATATATTACACTAGCACTTTGTAGGTATATAATGAGATATACACTTAGTTATATATTACACTAGCACTTTGTAGGTATATAATGAGATATACACTTAGTTATATATTACACTAGCACTTAGTAGGTATATAATGAGATATACACTTAGTTATATATTACACTAGCACTTTGTAGGTATATAATGAGATATACACTTAGTTATATATTACTCTAGCACTTTGTAGGTATATAATGAGATATACACTTAGTTATATATTACACCAGCACTTTGTAGGTATATAATGAGATATACACTTAGTTATATATTACACTAGCACTTAGTAGGTACATAATGAGATATACACTTAGTTATATATTACACTAGCACTTTGTAGGTATATAGTGAGATATACACTTAGTTATATATTACACTAGCACTTTGTAGGTATATAGTGAGATATACACTTAGTTATATATTACACTAGCACTTTGTAGGTATATAGTGAGATATACACTTAGTTATATATTACACCAGCACTTTGTAGGTATATAATGAGATATACACTTAGTTATATATTACACTAGCACTTTGTAGGTATATAGTGAGATATACACTTAGTTATATATTACACTAGCACTTTGTAGGTATATAATGAGATATACACTTAGTTATATATTACACTAGCACTTTGTAGGTATATAGTGAGATATACACTTAGTTATATATTACACTAGCACTTTGTAGGTATATAGTGAGATATACACTTAGTTATATATTACACTAGCACTTTGTAGGTATATAGTGAGATATACACTTAGTTATATATTACACTAGTACCTTGTAGGTATATAGTGAGATATACACTTAGTTATATATTACACTAGCACTTTGTAGGTATATAATGAGATATACACTTAGTTATATATTACACTAGTACTTTGTAGGTATATAGTGAGATATACACTTAGTTATATATTACACTAGCACTTTGTAGGTATATAATGAGATATACACTTAGTTATATATTACACCAGCACTTTGTAGGTATATAATCAGATATACACTTAGTTGTATATTACACTAGCACTTTGTAGGTATATAATGAGATATACACTTAGTTATATATTACACTAGCACTTTGTAGGTATATAATGAGATATACACTTAGTTATATATTACACTAGCACTTTGTAGGTATATAATCAGATATACACTTAGTTATATATTACACTAGCACTTTGTAGGTATATAATGAGATATACACTTAGTTATATATTACACTAGCACTTTGTAGGTATATAATGAGATATACACTTAGTTATATATTACACTAGCACTTTGTAGGTATATAATGAGATATACACTTAGTTATATATTACACTAGCACTTTGTAGGTATATAGTGAGATATACACTTAGTTATATATTACTCTAGCACTTTGTAGGTATATAATGAGATATACACTTAGTTATATATTACACTAGCACTTTGTAGGTATATAATGAGATATACACTTAGTTATATATTACACTAGCACTTTGTAGGTATATAGTGAGATATACACTTAGTTATATATTACACTAGCACTTTGTAGGTATATAATCAGATATACACTTAGTTATATATTACACTAGCACTTTGTAGGTATATAATGAGATATACACTTAGTTATATATTACACTAGCACTTTGTAGGTATATAGTGAGATATACACTTAGTTATATATTACACTAGCACTTTGTAGGTATATAGTGAGATATACACTTAGTTATATATTACACTAGCACTTTGTAGATATATAATGAGATATACACTTAGTTATATATTACACTAGCACTATGTAGGTATATAATGAGATATACACTTAGTTATATATTACACCAGCACTTTGTAGGTATATAGTGAGATATACACTTAGTTATATATTACACTAGCACTTTGTAGGTATATAGTGAGATATACACTTAGTTATATATTACACTAGCACTTTGTAGGTATATAATGAGATATACACTTAGTTATATATTACACTAGTACTTTGTAGGTATATAATGAGATATACACTTAGTTATATATTACACTAGCACTTTGTAGGTATATAATGAGATATACACTTAGTTATATATTACACTAGCACTTTGTAGGTATATAATGAGATATACACTTAGTTATATATTACACCAGCACTTTGTAGGTATATAGTGAGATATACACTTAGTTATATATTACACCAGCACTTTGTAGGTATATAATGAGATATACACTTAGTTATATATTACACTAGCACTTTGTAGATATATAATGAGATATACACTTCGTTATATATTACACTAGCACTTTGTAGGTATATAGTGAGATATACACTAAGTTATATATTACACTAGCACTTTGTAGGTATATAATGAGATATACACTTAGTTATATATTACACCAGCACTTTGTAGGTATATAATGAGATATACACTTAGTTATATATTACACTAGCACTTTGTAGGTATATAATGAGATATACACTTAGTTATATATTACACTAGCACTTTGTAGGTATATAATGAGATATACACTTAGTTATATATTACACTAGCACTTTGTAGGTATATAATGAGATATACACTTAGTTATATATTACACTAGCACTTTGTAGGTATATAATGAGATATACACTTAGTTATATATTACACTAGCACTTTGTAGGTATATAATGAGATATACACTTAGTTATATATTACACTAGCACTTTGTAGGTATATAATGAGATATACACTTAGTTATATGGCCATAGACAGCAGTGACCCCTACTGGAAAGATCACTCACTGCACAGATGGAGAATATATGGGGCTCTGCTGCTCAATGACAGAAATACAAGATGTGAAGAACAGGAAACAGATGGGGACGACGTCATGGGGAGAGATTCTAATATAACTGTATACAAAGAGAAGAGATGTAAGTACACACTGTATACAGGGACCTCTATATAAGATATCACGAGGATGAATTGTAGGTACACGCTGTATACAGGGACCTCTATATAAGATACCACTAGGATGAATTGTAGGTACACGCTGTATACAGGAGCCTCTATATAAGATACCACGAGGATGAATTGTAGGTACACACTGTATACAGGGACCTCTATATAAGATACCACGAGGATGAATTGTAGGTACACGCTGTATACAGGAGCCTCTATATAAGATACCACGAGGATGAATTGCAGGTACACGCTGTATACAGGGACCTCTATATAAGATACCACGAGGATGAATTGTAGGTACACGCTGTATACAGGGACCTCTATATAAGATATCACGAGGTTGAATTGTAGGTACACACTGTATACAGGGACCTCTATATAAGATACCACGAGGATGAATTGTAGGTACACGCTGTATACAGGGACCTCTATATAAGATATCACGAGGATGAATTGTAGGTACACACTGTATACAGGGACCTCTATATAAGATACCACTAGGATGAATTGTAGGTACACACTGTATACAGGGACCTCTATATAAGATACCACGAGGATGAATTGTAGGTACACGCTGTATACAGGAGCCTCTATATAAGATACCACGAGGATGAATTGCAGGTACACGCTGTATACAGGGACCTCTATATAAGATATCACGAGGATGAATTGTAGGTACACACTGTATACAGGGACCTCTATATAAGATATCACGAGGATGAATTGTAGGTACACAATGTATACAGGGACCTCTATATAAGATACTAGGAGGATGAATTGTAGGTACACGCTGTATACAGGGACCTCTATATAAGATATCACGAGGATGAATTGTAGGTACACGCTGTATACAGGGACCTCTATATAAGATATCACGAGGATGAATTGTAGGTACACGCTGTATACAGGGACCTCTATATAAGATACCACTAGGATGAATTGTAGGTACACGCTGTATACAGGAGCCTCTATATAAGATACCACGAGGATGAATTGCAGGTACACGCTGTATACAGGGACCTCTATATAAGATATCACGAGGATGAATTGTAGGTACACGCTGTATGCAGGGACCTCTATATAAGATACCATGAGGATGAATTGTAGGTACACGCTGTATACAGGGACCTCTATATAAGATATCACGAGGATGAATTGTAGGTACACGCTGTATACAGGGACCTCTATATAAGATACCACGAGGATGAATTGTAGGTACACACTGTATACAGGGACCTCTATATAAGATATCACGAGGATGAATTGTAGGTACACACTGTATACAGGGACCTCTATATAAGATACCACGAGGATGAATTGTAGGTACACACTGTATACAGGGACCTCTATATAAGATACCACGAGGATGAATTGTAGGTACACGCTGTATACAGGGACCTCTATATAAGATACCACGAGGATGAATTGTAGGTACACGCTGTATACAGGGACCTCTATATAAGATACCACAAGGATGAATTGTAGGTACACGCTGTATACAGGGACCTCTATATAAGATACCACGAGGATGAATTGTAGGTACACGCTGTATACAGGAGCCTCTATATAAGATATCACGAGGATGAATTGTAGGTACACACTGTATACAGGGACATCTATATAAGATATCACGAGGATGAATTGTAGGTACACGCTGTATACAGGGACTTCTATATAAGATATCACGAGGATGAATTGTAGGTACACGCTGTATACAGGGACCTCTATATAAGATACCACTAGGATGAATTGTAGGTACACGCTGTATACCGGGACCTCTATATAGGATACCACGAGGATGAATTGTAGGTACACACTGTATACAGGGACCTCTATATAAGATACCACGAGGATGAATTGTAGGTACACGCTGTATACAGGAGCCTCTATATAAGATATCACGAGGATGAATTGTAGGTACACACTGTATACAGGGACCTCTATATAAGATATCACGAGGATGAATTGTAGGTACACGCTGTATACAGGGACCTCTATATAAGATATCATGAGGATGAATTGTAGGTACACACTGTATACAGGGACCTCTATATAAGATACCACTAGGATGAATTGTAGGTACACGCTGTATACAGGGACCTCTATATAAGATATCATGAGGATGAATTGTAGGTACACACTGTATACAGGGACCTCTATATAAGATACCACGAGGATGAATTGTAGGTACACGCTGTATACAGGGACCTCTATATAAGATATCACGAGGATGAATTGTAGGTACACACTGTATACAGGGACCTCTATATAAGATACCACGAGGATGAATTGTAGGTACACGCTGTATACAGCAGCCTCTATATAAGATACCACCAGGATGAATTGTAGGTACACACTGTATACAGGGACCTCTATATAAGATACCACTAGGATGAATTGTAGGTACACGCTGTATACAGGGACCTCTATATAAGATACCACTAGGATGAATTGTAGGTACACGCTGTATACAGGGACCTCTATATAAGATACCACTAGGATGAATTGTAGGTACACGCTGTATACAGGGACCTCTATATAAGATATCACGAGGATGAATTGTAGGTACACGCTGTATACAGGGACATCTATATAAGATACCACGAGGATGAATTGTAGGTACACGCTGTATACAGGGACATCTATATAAGATATCACGAGGATGAATTGTAGGTACACGCTGTATACAGGGACCTCTATATAAGATACCACTAGGATGAATTGTAGGTACACACTGTATACAGGGACCTCTATATAAGATACCACGAGGATGAATTGTAGGTACACGCTGTATACAGGGACATCTATATAAGATATCACGAGGATGAATTGTAGGTACACACTGTATACAGGGACCTCTATATAAGATACCACGAGGATGAATTGTAGGTACACGCTGTATACAGGGACCTCTATATAAGATATCACGAGGATGAATTGTAGGTACACGCTGTATACAGGGACCTCTATATAAGATACCACGAGGATGAATTGTAGGTACACACTGTATACAGGGACCTCTATATAAGATACCACGAGGATGAATTGTAGGTACACGCTGTATACAGGGACCTCTATATAAGATATCACGAGGATGAATTGTAGGTACACGCTGTATACCGGGACCTCTATATAAGATACCACGAGGATGAATTGTAGGTACACGCTGTATACAGGGACCTCTATATAAGATACCACGAGGATGAATTGTAGGTACACGCTGTATACAGGGACCTCTATATAAGATACCACGAGGATGAATTGTAGGTACACGCTGTATACAGGGACCTCTATATAAGATATCACGAGGATGAATTGTAGGTACACGCTGTATACAGGAGCCTCTATATAAGATATCACCAGGATGAATTGTAGGTACACTCTGTATACAGGGACCTCTATATAAGATACCACGAGGATGAATTGTAGGTACACGCTGTATACAGGGACCTCTATATAAGATATCATGAGGATGAATTGTAGGTACACGCTGTATACAGGAGCCTCTATATAAGATATCATGAGGATGAATTGTAGGTACACGCTGTATACAGGAACCTCTATATAAGATATCACGAGGATGAATTGTAGGTACACACTGTATACAGGGACCACTATATAAGATATCACGAGGATGAATTGTAGGTACACGCTGTATACAGGGACCTCTATATAAGATACCACGAGGATGAATTGTAGGTACACGCTGTATACAGGGACCTCTATATAAGATATCACGAGGATGAATTGTAGGTACACGCTGTATACAGGGACCTCTATATAAGATATCACGAGGATGAATTGTAGGTACACACTGTATACAGGGACCTCTATATAAGATATCACGAGGATGAATTGTAGGTACACGCTGTATACAGGAGCCTCTATATAAGATATCACGAGGATGAATTGTAGGTACACACTGTATACAGGGACCTCTATATAAGATACCACGAGGATGAATTGTAGGTACACACTGTATACAGGGACCTCTATATAAGATACCACGAGGATGAATTGTAGGTACACACTGTATACAGGAGCCTCTATATAGGATACCACGAGGATGAATTGTAGGTACACGCTGTATACAGGAGCCTCTATATAAGATATCACGAGGATGAATTGTAGGTACACACTGTATACAGGGACCTCTATATAAGATATCACGAGGATGAATTGTAGGTACACGCTGTATACAGGGACCTCTATATAAGATATCACGAGGATGAATTGTAGGTACACACTGTATACAGGGACCTCTATATAAGATACCACGAGGATGAATTGTAGGTACACGCTGTATACAGGAGCCTCTATATAAGATATCACGAGGATGATTTGTAGGTACACACTGTATACAGGGACCTCTATATAAGATACCACGAGGATGAATTGTAGGTACACACTGTATACAGGGACCTCTATATAAGATACCACGAGGATGAATTGTAGGTACACACTGTATACAGGAGCCTCTATATAGGATACCACGAGGATGAATTGTAGGTACACGCTGTATACAGGAGCCTCTATATAAGATATCACGAGGATGAATTGTAGGTACACGCTGTATACAGGGACCTCTATATAAGATACGACGAGGATGAATTGTAGGTACACGCTGTATACAGGGACCTCTATATAGGATACCACGAGGATGAATTGTAGGTACACGCTGTATACAGGGACCTCTATATAAGATATCACGAGGATGAATTGTAGGTACACACTGTATACAGGGACCTCTATATAAGATATCATGAGGATGAATTGTAGGTACACGCTGTATACAGGAGCCTCTATATAAGATACCACGAGGATGAATTGTAGGTACACGCTGTATACAGGGACCTCTATATAGGATACCACGAGGATGAATTGTAGGTACACGCTGTATACAGGGACCTCTATATAGGATACCACGAGGATGAATTGTAGGTACACGCTGTATACAGGGACCTCTATATAAGATATCACGAGGATGAATTGTAGGTACACGCTGTATACAGGGACCTCTATATAAGATACCACGAGGATGAATTGTAGGTACACGCTGTATACAGGGACCTCTATATAAGATACCACGAGGATGAATTGTAGGTACACGCTGTATACAGTAGCCTCTATATAAGATATCACGAGGATGAATTGTAGGTACACGCTGTATACAGGGACCTCTATATAAGATATCACGAGGATGAATTGTAGGTACACGCTGTATACAGGGACCTCTATATAAGATACCACGAGGATGAATTGTAGGTACACGCTGTATACAGGGACCTCTATATAAGATATCACGAGGATGAATTGTAGGTACACGCTGTATACAGGGACCTCTATATAAGATACCACTAGGATGAATTGTAGGTACACGCTGTATACAGGAGCCTCTATATAAGATACCACGAGGATGAATTGTAGGTACACGCTGTATACAGGGACCTCTATATAAGATATCACGAGGATGAATTGTAGGTACTCGCTGTATACAGGGACCTCTATATAAGATATCACGAGGATGAATTGTAGGTACACACTGTATACAGGGACCTCTATATAAGATACCACGAGGATGAATTGTAGGTACACGCTGTATACAGGATCTTCTATATAAGATATCACGAGGATGAATTGTAGGTACACGCTGTATACAGGGACCTCTATATAAGATATCACGAGGATGAATTGTAGGTACACGCTGTATACAGGGACCTCTATATAAGATATCACGAGGATGAATTGTAGGTACACGCTGTATACAGGATCTTCTATATAAGATATCACGAGGATGAATTGTAGGTACACGCTGTATACAGGGACCTCTATATAAGATACCACTAGGATGAATTGTAGGTACACGCTGTATACAGGGACCTCTATATAAGATATCACGAGGATAAATTGTAGGTACACGCTGTATACAGGGACCTCTATATAAGATACCACCAGGATGAATTGTAGGTACACGCTGTATACAGGGACCTCTATATAAGATATCACGAGGATGAATTGTAGGTACACGCTGTATACAGGCACCTCTATATAAGGTATCACTAGGATGAATTGTAGGTACACACTGTATACAGGGACCTCTATATAAGATACCACGAGGATGAATTGTAGGTACACGCTGTATACAGGAGCCTCTATATAAGATACCACGAGGATGAATTGTAGGTACACGCTGTATACAGGAGCCTCTATATAAGATATCACGAGGATGAATTGTAGGTACACGCTGTATACAGGGACCTCTATATAAGATATCACGAGGATGAATTGTAGGTACACGCTGTATACAGGGACCTCTATATAAGATATCCCGAGGATGAATTGTAGGTACACGCTGTATACAGGGACCTCTATATAGGATACCACGAGGATGAATTGTAGGTACACGCTGTATACAGGTACCTCTATATAAGATATCACGAGGATGAATTGTAGGTACACGCTGTATACAGGGACCTCTATATAAGATATCACGAGGATGAATTGTAGGTACACGCTGTATACAGGGACCTCTATATAAGATACCACGAGGATGAATTGTAGGTACACGCTGTATACAGGGACCTCTATATAAGATATCACGAGGATGAATTGTAGGTACACGCTGTATACAGGGACCTCTATATAAGATATCATGAGGATGAATTGTAGGTACACGCTGTATACAGGGACCTCTATATAGGATACCACGAGGATGAATTGTAGGTACACGCTGTATACAGGAGCCTCTATATAAGATATCACGAGGATGAATTGTAGGTACACGCTGTATACAGGGACCTCTATATAGGATACCACGAGGATGAATTGTAGGTACACGCTGTATACAGGGACCTCTATATAAGATATCACGAGGATGAATTGTAGGTACACACTGTATACAGGGACCTCTATATAAGATATCACGAGGATGAATTGTAGGTACACGCTGTATACAGGGACCTCTATATAAGATATCACGAGGATGAATTGTAGGTACACGCTGTATACAGGAGCCTCTATATAAGATATCACGAGGATGAATTGTAGGTACACGCTGTATACAGGGACCTCTATATAAGATACCACGAGGATGAATTGTAGGTACACGCTGTATACAGGGATCTCTATATAAGATACCACGAGGATGAATTGTAGGTACACGCTGTATACAGGAGCCTCTATATAAGATACCACGAGGATGAATTGTAGGTACACGCTGTATACAGGGACCTCTATATAAGATACCACGAGGATGAATTGTAGGTACACGCTGTATACAGGGACCTCTATATAAGATACCACGAGGATGAATTGTAGGTACACGCTGTATACAGGGACCTCTATATAAGATACCACGAGGATGAATTGTAGGTACACGCTGTATACAGGGACCTCTATATAAGATACCACGAGGATGAATTGTAGGTACACGCTGTATACAGGGACCTCTATATAAGATATCACGAGGATGAATTTTAGGTACACGCTGTATACAGGGACCTCTATATAAGATATCACGAGGATGAATTGTAGGTACACGCTGTATACAGGAGCCTCTATATAAGATATCACGAGGATGAATTGTAGGTACACACTGTATACAGGATCTTCTATATAAGATATCACGAGGATGAATTTTAGGTACACGCTGTATACAGGGACCTCTATATAAGATATCACGAGGATGAATTGTAGGTACACGCTGTATACAGGAGCCTCTATATAAGATACCACGAGGATGAATTGTAGGTACACGCTGTATACAGGAGCCTCTATATAAGATACCACGAGGATGAATTGTAGGTACACGCTGTATACAGGGACCTCTATATAAGATACCACGAGGATGAATTGTAGGTACACGCTGTATATAGGGACCTCTATATAAGATACCACGAGGATGAATTGTAGGTACACGCTGTATACAGGTTCTTCTGTATAAGTGTACAGATCCCCGCTTGTCCTCAGTGTACAGGGCCCCGCTTGTCCTCAGTGTACAGAGCCCCGCTTGTCCTCGGTGTACAGAGCCCCGCTTGTCCTCGGTGTACAGATCCCTGCTTGTCCTTAGTGTACAGGGCCCTGCTTGTCCTCAGTGTACAGAGCCCTGCTTTTCCTCAGTGTACAGAGCCCCGCTTGTCCTCGGTGTACAGAGCCCCGCTTGTCCTCGGTGTACAGATCCCTGCTTGTCCTCGGTGTACAGAGCCCCGCTTGTCCTCAGTGTACAGAGCCCTGCTTGTCCTCAGTGTACAGAGCCCTGCTTGTCCTCAGTGTAGAGAGCCCTGCTTGTCCTCAGTGTACAGAGCCCTGCTTGTCCTCTGTGTACAGAGCCCTGCTTGTCCTCTCTGTACAGAGCCCTGCTTGTCCTCGGTGTACAGAGCCCTGCTTGTCCTCAGTGTACAGAGCCCTGCTTGTCCTCGGTGTACAGAGCCCTGCTTGTCCTCAGTGTACAGAGCCCCCTCAGTGTACAGAGCCCCGCTTATCCTCAGTGTACAGAGCCCTGCTTGTCCTCAGTGTACAGATCCCTGCTTGTCCTCGGTGTACAGGACCCTGCTTGTCCTCAGTGTACAGAGCCCTGCTTGTCCTCAGTGTACAGAGCCCTGCTTGTCCTCAGTGTACATAGCCCTGCTTGTCCTCAGTGTACAGAGCCCTGCTTGTCCTCAGTGTACAGAGCCCCGCTTGTCCTCAGTGTACAGAGCCCTACTTGTCCTCAGTGTACAGAGCCCTGCTTGTCCTCAGTGTACAGAGCCCTGTTTGTCCTCAGTGTACAGAGCCCTGCTTGTCCTCAATGTACAGAGCCCTGCTTGTCCTCAGTGTACAGAGCCCTGCTTGTCCTCAGTGTACAGAGCCCCCTCAGTGTACAGAGCCCCGCTTGTCCTCAGTGTACAGAGCCCCGCTTGTCCTCAGTGTACAGAGCCCTGCTTGTCCTCAGTGTACAGAGCCCTGCTTGTCCTCAGTGTACAGAGCCCTGCTTGTCCTCAGTGTACAGAGCCCTGCTTGTCCTCAGTGTAGAGAGCCCTGCTTGTCCTCAGTGTACAGAGCCTTGCTTGTCCTCAGTGTACAGAGCCCTGCTTGTCCTCAGTGTACAGAGCCCTGTTTGTCCTCAGTGTACAGTACCCTGCTTGTCCTCAGTGTACAGAGCCCTGCTTGTCCTCAGTGTACATAGCCCTGCTTGTCCTCAGTGTACAGAGCCCTGCTTGTCCTCAGTGTACAGAGCCCCGCTTGTCCTCAGTGTACAGAGCCCTACTTGTCCTCAGTGTACAGAGCCCTGCTTGTCCTCAGTGTACAGAGCCCTGTTTGTCCTCAGTGTACAGAGCCCTGCTTGTCCTCAATGTACAGAGCCCTGCTTGTCCTCAGTGTACAGAGCCCTGCTTGTCCTCAGTGTACAGAGCCCCCTCAGTGTACAGAGCCCCGCTTGTCCTCAATGTACAGAGCCCTGCTTGTCCTCAGTGTACAGAGCCCCGCTTGTCCTCAGTGTACAGAGCCCTGCTTGTCCTCAGTGTACAGAGCCCTGCTTGTCCTCAGTGTACAGAGCCCTGCTTGTCCTCAGTGTACAGAGCCCTGCTTGTCCTCAGTGTAGAGAGCCCTGCTTGTCCTCAGTGTACAGAGCCCTGCTTGTCCTCAGTGTACAGAGCCCTGCTTGTCCTCAGTGTACAGAGCCCTGTTTGTCCTCAGTGTACAGTGCCCTGCTTGTCCTCAGTGTACAGAGCCCCGCTTGTCCTCAGTGTACAGAGCCCTGCTTGTCCTCAGTGTACAGAGCCCTGCTTGTCCTCAGTGTACAGAGCCCTGCTTGTCCTCAGTGTACAGAGCCCTGCTTGTCCTCAGTGTAGAGAGCCCTGCTTGTCCTCAGTGTACAGAGCCCTGCTTGTCCTCAGTGTACAGAGCCCTGCTTGTCCTCAGTGTACAGAGCCCTGTTTGTCCTCAGTGTACAGAGCCCTGCTTGTCCTCAGTGTACAGAGCCCCGCTTGTCCTCAGTGTACAGAGCCCTGCTTGTCCTCAGTGTACAGAGCCCTGCTTGTCCTCAGTGTACAGAGCCCTGCTTGTCCTCTCCTTCCTATTCCCCTGTTTCCTCTCCTTCTTCTGCCCCCTTTTCCTCTCCTTCCTCTTCCCCCTTGTCCTCTCCTTCCTCTTCCCCCTTTTTCCTCTCATTCCTCTTCCCCCATATCCTCTTGTTCCTCTGCCCCTGCATCCTCTCCTTTCTCTTCTCCCATCCCCTCTCCTTTCTCTGCCCCCTTGTCCTCTCCTTCCTCTGCCCCTGTGTCTTCTCCTTCCTCTTCCTCCTTATCCTCTCCTTCCTCTTCCCCCTTGTCCTATCCTTCCTCTGCCCCCTGTGTCCTCTCCTTCCTCTTCCTCCTTATCCTCTCCTTCCTCTTCCTCCTTGTCCTCTCTTTCTTCTGCCCCTTTGTCCTCTCCTTCCTCTTCCTCCTTATCCTCTCCTTCCTCTGCCTCTGTGTCCTCTCCTTCCCCTGCCTCTGTGTCCTCTCCTTCCTCTTCCTCCTTATCCTCTCCTTCCTCTTCCCCCGTATCCTCTCCTTCCTCTGCCCCCGTATCTTCTCCTTCCTCTGCCCCCATATCCTATCCTTCCTCTGCCCCGTATCCTCTCCTTCCTCTTCCTCCTTATCCTCTCCTTCCTCAGCCTCTGTGTCCTCTCCTTCCCCTGCCTCTGTGTCCTCTCCTTCCTCTTCCTCCTTATCCTCTCCTTCCTCTTCCCCCGTATCCTCTCCTTCCTCTGCCCCCGTATCCTCTCCTTCCTCTTCCCCCGTATCCTCTCCTTCCGCTGCCCCTGTATCCTCTCCTTCCTCTGCCTCTGTGTCCTCTCCTTCCTCGGCCCCCGTATCCTCTCCTTCCTCTTCCCCCGTATCCTCTCCTTCCTCTGCCTCTGTGTCCTCTCCTTCCCCTGCCTCCGTGTCCTCTCCTTCCTCTTCCCCCGTATCCTCTCCTTCCTCTTCCCCCGTATCCTCTCCTTCCTCTTCCCCCGTATCCTCTCCTTCCTCTGCCCCCGTATCCTCTCCTTCCTCTGCCTCTGTGTCCTCTCCTTCCTCTGTCCCCGTATCATCTCCTTCCTCTTCCCCCGTATCCTCTCATTCCTCTGCCCCCGTATCCTCTCCTTCCTCTGCCTCTGTGTCCTCTCCTTCCTCTGTCCCCGTATCCTCTCCTTCCTCTGCCCCCGTATCCTCTCCTTCCTCTGCCTCTGTGTCCTCTCCTTCCTCTGTCCCCGTATTCTCTCCTTCCTCTTCCCCCGTATCCTCTCATTCCTCTGCCCCCGTATCCTCTCCTTCCTCTGCCTCTGTGTCCTCTCCTTCCTCTGTCCCTGTATCCTCTCCTTCCTCTGCCCCCGTATCCTCTCATTCCTCTGCCCCCGTATCCTCTCCTTCCTCTGCCTCTGTGTCCTCTCATTCCTCTGTCCCCGTATCCTCTCCTTCCTCTGCCCCCGTATCCTCTCCTTCCTCTGTCCCCGTATCCTCTCCTTCCTCTGCCTCTGTGTCCTCTCCTTCCTCTGCCCCCGTATCCTCTCATTCCTCTGCCCCCGTATCCTCTCCTTCCTCTGCCTCTGTGTCCTCTCATTCCTCTGTCCCCGTATCCTCTCCTTCCTCTGCCCCCGTATCCTCTCCTTCCTCTGTCCCCGTATCCTCTCCTTCCTCTGCCCCCGTATCCTCTCCTTCCTCTGTGTCCTCTCCTTCCTCTTTCTCCTTATCCTCTTCTTCCTCTTCCCCCGTATTCTCTCCTTCCTCTGCCCCCGTATCCTCTCCTTCCTCTGTCCCCGTATCCTCTCCTTCCTCTGCCCCCGTATCCTCTCATTCCTCTGCCCCCGTATCCTCTCCTTCCTCTGCCTCTGTGTCCTCTCATTCCTCTGTCCCCGTATCCTCTCCTTCCTCTGCCCCCGTATCCTCTCCTTCCTCTGCCCCCGTATCCTCTCCTTCCTCTGTCCCCGTATCCTCTCCTTCCTCTGCCTCTGTGTCCTCTCCTTCCTCTGTCCCCGTATCCTCTCCTTCCTCTGCCCCCGTATCCTCTCCTTCCTCTGTCCCCGTATCCTCTCCTTCCTCTGCCTCTGTGTCCTCTCCTTCCTCTGTCCCCGTATCCTCTCCTTCCTCTGCCCCATATCCTCTCCTTCCTCTGCCCCCGTATCCTCTCCTTCCTCTGCCTCTGTGTCCTCTCCTTCCTCTGTCCCCGTATCCTCTCCTTCCTCTGCCCCCGTATCCTCTCCTTCCTCTGCCTCTGTGTCCTCTCCTTCCTCTGTCCCCGTATTCTCTCCTTCCTCTTCCCCCGTATCCTCTCATTCCTCTGCCCCCGTATCCTCTCCTTCCTCTGCCTCTGTGTCCTCTCCTTCCTCTGTCCCCGTATCCTCTCCTTCCTCTGCCCCCGTATCCTCTCATTCCTCTGCCCCCGTATCCTCTCCTTCCTCTGCCTCTGTGTCCTCTCATTCCTCTGTCCCCGTATCCTCTCCTTCCTCTGCCCCCGTATCCTCTCCTTCCTCTGTCCCCGTATCCTCTCCTTCCTCTGCCTCTGTGTCCTCTCCTTCCTCTGCCCCCGTATCCTCTCATTCCTCTGCCCCCGTATCCTCTCCTTCCTCTGCCTCTGTGTCCTCTCATTCCTCTGTCCCCGTATCCTCTCCTTCCTCTGCCCCCGTATCCTCTCCTTCCTCTGTCCCCGTATCCTCTCCTTCCTCTGCCCCCGTATCCTCTCCTTCCTCTGTGTCCTCTCCTTCCTCTTCCTCCTTATCCTCTCCTTCCTCTTCCCCCGTATCCTCTCCTTCCTCTGCCCCCGTATCCTCTCCTTCCTCTGTCCCCGTATCCTCTCCTTCCTCTGCCCCCGTATCCTCTCATTCCTCTGCCCCCGTATCCTCTCCTTCCTCTGCCTCTGTGTCCTCTCATTCCTCTGTCCCCGTATCCTCTCCTTCCTCTGCCTCTGTGTCCTCTCCTTCCTCTGTCCCCGTATCCTCTCCTTCCTCTGCCCCCGTATCCTCTCCTTCCTCTGTCCCCGTATCCTCTCCTTCCTACAGAGCCCTGCTTGTCCTCAGTGTAGAGAGCCCTGCTTGTCCTCAGTGTACAGAGCCCTGCTTGTCCTCAGTGTACAGAGCCCTGCTTGTCCTCAGTGTATATAGCCCTGCTTGTCCTCAGTGTACAGAGCCCTGCTTGTCCTCAGTGTACAGAGCCCTGTTTGTCCTCAGTGTACAGAGCCCTGCTTGTCCTCAGTGTACAGAGCCCCCGTATCCTCTCCTTCCTCTGCCCCCGTATCCTCTCCTTCCTCTGTCCCCGTATCCTCTCCTTCCTCTGCCTCTGTGTCCTCTCCTTCCTCTGTCCCCGTATCCTCTCCTTCCTCTGCCCCCGTATCCTCTCCTTCCTCTGTCCCCGTATCCTCTCCTTCCTCTGCCTCTGTGTCCTCTCCTTCCTCTGTCCCCGTATCCTCTCCTTCCTCTGCCCCCGTATCCTCTCCTTCCTCTGTCCCCGTATCCTCTCCTTCCTCTGCCTCTGTGTCCTCTCCTTCCTCTGTCCCCGTATCCTCTCCTTCCTCTGCCTCTGTGTCCTCTCCTTCCTCTGCCCCCGTATCCTCTCCTTCCTCTGCCTCTGTGTCCTCTCCTTCCTCTGTCCCCGTATCCTCTCCTTCCTCTGCCCCATATCCTCTCCTTCCTCCATCGTCTCCCATCTATGCCCTTCGATCACTGGTCCTACCCAGTTTTTGTTGCCCCATATTCTGCCCCATTCCCCTTGATTGTACCCTGATGGCTCTCACTCTGTTCTCTCTGAACCTTCTGTCACATCAGTATTTGTGAGGTTTTGGCTTTAGTGTCGTCCCAGGATTTTATGTGATGTGTAATACCACAGTTGGACTGCAGGGGGCAACATTACACTTCCCAACTGTTTGTTCCTGTCTGACCAGAGTAAAACTACAGGGGGCAGATGTGAAAATCACCCCCCCCCCCCCCCTGGGCCCTGGGACAACAAGTGCAGGAGGTCGGGCCGGGTACAGATTGTGCATTGGTGCTATGGGGCTTCAGGTGACTTCTCTGTGGCTGATACATTGTCACTACACTGCAGCTCTTGGCGTCCTGCGTCACTGTCTCACAACATATGTGTCGTCCAACACACAGTCCATGTCTGAGGTCTCCAGTGCGAGCTGGAAAATAAAAGGGGGGCCTGGCATGGAGGGGGGGGGGTCTGTGGGTGGGGGGATGGTGGGGGCTGTCGGGGGGGGAGGTGTGGCTGTGAGTGGCGGGGGCAGTACAGTCCCTCACCCCTCATCTGATGCCCCCTATGGTCTGTACAGCCCCCCATTCTCACACTGGTCCTCGCTGTCTCTCTATATGATCCGGCTGTGTCTCTTTTCTGTATCAGGGTCTCGTGGACCCCACAGTCCCTCATCTGATGCCCCCTATGGTCTGTACAGCCCCCCCCCCCATACTCACAACGGTCCTCACTGTCACTCTATATGAGCCGGCTGTGTCTCTTTTCTGTATCAGGGTCTCGTGGACCCCACAGTCCCTCATCTGATGCCCCCTATGGTCTGTACAGCCCCCCCCCCCCATACTCACAACGGTCCTCACTGTCACTCTATATGAGCCGGCTGTGTCTCTTTTCTGTATCGAGGTCTCGAGGGCTCCACAGTCCCTCATCCCTCAAATGATGCCCCTATGGTCTGTACAGACACCCCCCCCCCCCCGTCTATCTATATGTCATAGTGGGGCAGCTGTTGTTACCCTAGGGGCAGATGGATCCTGGGCTAGGCACGGGGGCAATAGAGACTCCATCACCAAGTTTCGGATAACGGTACTGAGGGTAGACAGATGGTAAAGTCTATACAATTCAGCCAGGGCCCAAGGAGGTGACTCAGAGACCTTAAGGGCTTGCTGGGACCTGTAGTAGGACTGGACAATTGAATGCAGATCACACTGACTTGTTGATGGCGGCTGCAGGACTGGACTTTGAGGTCTCCAACACTCTGGACACACACACTAGACAGGACTGCACTGGACCTCATAAGGAAGAAAGAGAAAGAAGCTCCACCCAGGGCTTATATGGGGAGACTAGCAGGGAGCCCATAGGTCACCCCTGGCATCACTTGATCACTGGTACCTCCTGGGTAACAATCACATGACATAACTCTTAAAGATACAACACATTTTATAATACAATACACTGCAAAACATATGTTCAGGGGGAAACAGGTGCAAGGGGCCCTGGGGACACCAAAGGAGGATGCCTGACAGGACAGCAAGAGTACAGGATAACATCTCCCATACTGGGCCACCACAAACTCCCCCTCTTAAATATATAGTCGTCCTCGATGCCCAGTCCTGGAGGTTGGAGGACTGAAGTGGCCACTGGGGCCTAGTGACAGTTCCTTGGGCATTATGCAAAATGTCCTTCACAGGTCTGGTTATAGAACAAGGTAGAAACGAGTCCATGTCGCACTTTAATTGTCCAACATGCTCCTTGGTTTGGTAAACATGTGGGATTGACCAGCTTTTTAACTACTCTAGTAACATATTTTAGACCATAATACACACAAGTTTGCAGATTGGGCTGCTGGAGGCTATCTACCCAATGCTTTGGCTGCTGGGGCCCCTTTGGTTCTTAACTCTTCTCCCCAGAACTCAACAATAGTGTGATACTATATAACATATTACCTCTGATGTACTCTGCCTCTACTCGTGTCTCACTTTTAGTTTCAGGGGAACCCTCTGGCCAGTAGAGTACCCTGAACACAAGGACAGAAAAATGTTAGACAGATATATATACATTGGACCTTTGTGGACCCGGACTACAAGTAATGTTACAGTCCTTAAGTGTTTACATATGAACGGACTATGTGTGGTACATAACCTTATACACTATATTGTGAGCTCATCTTTGTACCTTGCGGGAATTTGTCCTTATGTTGAGGTAGTGGCTACGCTTTTCCTGACCGGGTCAGGATACCTCTTATATAAATTGCCATGCACAACAGACACTGTAAACCATGACACTTTGTACAAACACATTACATACATTTTATTACAATACACAATAACCATTATAGTACACCAACATAAGTATTTACTTGTGCAAAGAGAATGAGCAAAAATAAATTACTCTAACGGAATAAACATACTTTCATTGTACCGCTCCACAGTCCTGGGACACTTTGGGAGTTCTTAGTAAGGGATCACGGCTAAAAGCCGGGCACATACACTTATGCAAATGGTTATAAATAAACTTCCTGACAAGTTCGTCAGGCACTTCATCTTAAACGTTGCATAACCTGTGGAGAACAAAAGTACTTCACAAGGAAAGTTAGTGATATACAGTAGAATTATTATGGGTAGACTCCTTTAACTTGGGAACTTGCCATCCCAGCCTCGCTGGTCAGACTGCTTCCAAGGCTGGGACATGTAACGGGATCCAAGGGACTGTGCCCCATCTAATGGACTCACTCGGGTGTTCCAGTTCACCCGGGACAACATGGACTCTATCATGGTGGGGCTGATGGTGACCACCATTTGCACCACAGCAGCTTGTGCCACTGGGGGAAACAGCAGTTGGTGCCAGTTGGGTTGGCGAAACCTGCGGGAGTAGGCTGAGGCACTTCAGTTGGTGCCCACTGATTAGGCTAAACCTCCTCGACCACAGGAGTAGGCCTGGGCACAATCACAGACGACTTTGGTAGGTACTTTGGTGCCATAACAGGCACCTCGGGCATGTAAACCTGCTCCTCCTGGATGGTACCTCTGACTTTAGGCGGAAGCAACCCAAAGGGATCGCAATCGTCCAATGGGAAGTAGGCAAATGGAATCTGGGTTGGATTCTTTGGACGGGTGACCGCAGCCGCCCACTCTCCTCTCGAGCTCCGTACAGGAATATACTCCACGATTTCCCTGCTTTTAAGAGAATGCAGTGATGGGGGGAGATAGTCTCTCGGCACTGCCCGACGATTAACTAAGATGGTCCCACCATGACGACAGTCCATGAGGGTTCCAAACCCCCGCACTATGTCAAATATTATGACTGTGGCTGAACAACATTCCAGGGGTGGTTCTCCCTCTCGGGGATGTTCCAGCTTCCTAATGTACAGGCCCTCCAATGCTTTTGTGTCCTGCTGCAGCACTTGTCCCACCTCATATGGCAGCAGCGTCGGCCCATATCTTTCCATTCTTTGTTTCCTCAGCCCCTAGACAATATCGGCCACCTGAGTTTCTCTTCTGGCCCTATCGGACTGGGCTGGTGGGACTGGGGGATGGGACTTCCCTAATAAGGGAAGAAGGTTCTCCTTCATATTTTGTATTAGTCCAGGCTCATCGCCAAACAACCACTTTGGCGAAGGTGGTGACTGGGGACATGCTGCAGACTTCTGGACCTGGGGGGTTTGCTCTGGGCTAGGGGTAGAAGGAGGGGTAGAGAAGGCTGCCTCAGCTGGGGTACTCACTTCTGATTCCTCAGTGTGAATTTTTGCCCAGGACCCCCAAATCCGGTGGTGAGGGGACAGCCTCATGACGATGATGCAGAAGAAGATGCCGGCATTCCCTGCTCCGGGGTTTGTGGCCAGTCTCCATCATCCTCGGGCAGCGGGACTTGGTAGCAGGCCTCTTCGGCCCTGAGGGTGATGCACTGTAAACGATCTACCAGCTCCTGAAACATTTGCGCCGTGGCCTCGGAAACTTTCTGGGCCTCCGGTGCCATCTTGGGACTCTCTGAACGTGTGCTTGCTTGTTCCGCCATGGTGCTTCTCTGAGGATCCGGCAGCGCTGCTCCTTTTCATACAGGGCTTCAGGAAAATGGCCGCCGGCCGGAGGTGCGTCAGCGGTGCATCGCTGACTTCCGCTTCCCTGGCAACAAGGGACGGATCTTCACAGTTCTACTTTGGCATAGATACAGCAACATGGTTTCCACGCCCAGGGGCGGGACACTGACCAGCACTGGAAATTTTCACGCGCTTCCCTGGCACATCTTTAACCCTTGCAGGTACAGGCAATACTTGGCAATGTAACATTGCTTCAGACCTGATCACATGGTTGACACACTACTTTTCTTCACCTCCCCCTCTATTTCACAAGCGCCACGAGTAAACCACTTTTGGTTTGCAAAGTACCGCACACTTTCTGGCGCAGACTTAAATCGCATCGGCATGTGGTTTTTGCAGACAATGTTGGACGCAGTTCACATTAGGGGAGGACACCCGTATCCTGTTCATGACGCCAAAAGATGCGGTAACAGGGTGTAATGCAAGGCAGATGTTGTTACCCTGGGGCAGACCACATTAACCCCTTGTATTCGTGACGGCAGGGCGTGGTTTATCCTCAATACCACCCGAAGGTATACCGCTGGACCCTGGGCTAGGCTCGGGAGAAATAATGACTCCGAGGCCAAGTTTCGGATAACGGTACTGAGGGTAGACAGATGGTAAAGTCTATACAGTACAGCCAGGGCCCAAGGAGGTGACTCAGAGACCTTGAGGGCTTGCTGGGACTTGTAGTAGGACTGAACAATTGAATGCAGACCACGCTGACCTGACAGATGACAGGGACTGACTTGACTCATAAAGCTGGGACTTTATCTTACTTGAATTGATGGCGGCTGCAGGACTGGACTTTGAGGTCTCCAACACTCTGGACACACACACTAGACAGGACTGCACTGGACCTCAGCAGAAGAGAGAGAAGCTCCACCCAGGGTTTATATGGGGAGACAAGCAGGGAGCCCATAGGTCATTATATGGGGGAGACCAGCAGGGAGCCCATAGGTCATTATATGGGAGAGACCAGCAGGGAGCCCATAGGTCATTATATGGGGGAGACCAGCAGGGAGCCCATAGGTCATTATATGGGGAGACCAGCAGGGAGCCCATAGGTCATTATATGGGGGAGACTAGCAGGGGGCCCATAGGTCATTATATGGGGGAGAGCAGCAGGGAGCCCATAGGTCATTATATGGGGGAGACCAGCAGGGAGCCCATAGGTCATTATATGGGGAGACCAGCAGGGAGCCCATAGGTCATTATATGGGGGAGACTAGCAGGGGGCCCATAGGTCATTATATGGGGGAGACCAGCAGGGAGCCCATAGGTCATTATATGGGGGAGACCAGCAGGGAGCCCATAGGTCATTATATGGGGGAGACCAGCAGGGAGCCCATAGGTCATTATATGGGGAGACCAGCAGGGAGCCCATAGGTCATTATATGGGGGAGACTAGCAGGGGGCCCATAGGTCATTATATGGGGGAGAGCAGCAGGGAGCCCATAGGTCATTATATGGGGGAGACCAGCAGGGAGCCCATAGGTCATTATATGGGGAGACCAGCAGGGAGCCCATAGGTCATTATATGGGAGAGACCAGCAGGGAGCCCATAGGTCATTATATGGGGAGACCAGCAGGGAGCCCATAGGTCATTATATGGGGGAGACTAGCAGGGGGCCCATAGGTCATTATATGGGGGAGAGCAGCAGGGAGCCCATAGGTCATTAAATGGGGAGACCAGCAGGGAGCCATAGGTCATTATATGGGGGAGACCAGCAGGGAGCCTATAGGTCATTATATGGGGGAGACCAGCAGGGAGCCCATAGGTCATTATATGGGGAGACCAGCAGGGAGCCCATAGGTCATTATATGGGGGAGACCAGCAGGGAGCGCATAGGTCATTATATGGGGGAGACCAGCAGGGAGCCCATAGGTCATTATATGGGGGAGACCAGCAGGGAGCCCATAGGTCATTATATGGGGGAGACCAGCAGGGAGCCCATAGGTCATTATATGGGGAGACCAGCAGGGAGCCCATATGTCATTATATGGGGGAGAGCAGCAGGGAGCCCATAGGTCATTATATGGGGGAGACCAGCAGGGAGCCCATAGGTCATTATATGGGGAGACCAGCAGGGAGCCCATAGGTCATTATATGGGAGAGACCAGCAGGGAGCCCATAGGTCATTATATGGGGAGACCAGCAGGGAGCCCATAGGTCATTATATGGGGGAGACTAGCAGGGGGCCCATAGGTCATTATATGGGGGAGAGCAGCAGGGAGCCCATAGGTCATTAAATGGGGAGACCAGCAGGGAGCCATAGGTCATTATATGGGGGAGACCAGCAGGGAGCCTATAGGTCATTATATGGGGGAGACCAGCAGGGAGCCCATAGGTCATTATATGGGGAGACCAGCAGGGAGCCCATAGGTCATTATATGGGGGAGACCAGCAGGGAGCGCATAGGTCATTATATGGGGGAGACCAGCAGGGAGCCCATAGGTCATTATATGGGGGAGACCAGCAGGGAGCCCATAGGTCATTATATGGGGGAGACCAGCAGGGAGCCCATAGGTCATTATATGGGGAGACCAGCAGGGAGCCCATATGTCATTATATGGGGGAGACCAGCAGGGAGCCCATAGGTCATTATATGGGGGAGACCAGCAGGGAGCCCATAGGTCATTATATGGGGGAGACCAGCAGGGAGCCCATAGGTCATTATATGGGGAGACCAGCAGGGAGCCCATAGGTCATTATATGGGGGAGACCAGCAGGGAGCCCATAGGTCATTATATGGGGGAGACCAACAGGGAGCCCATAGGTCATTATATGGGGGAGACCAGCAGGGAGCCCATAGGTCATTATATGGGGAGACCAGCAGGGAGCCCATATGTCATTATATGGGGGAGACCAGCAGGGAGCCCATAGGTCATTATATGGGGGAGACCAGCAGGGAGCCCATAGGTCATTATATGGGGGAGACCAGCAGGGAGCCCATAGGTAATTATATGGGAGAGACCAGCAGGGAGCCCATAGGTCATTATATGGGGAGACCAGCAGGGAGCCCATAGGTCATTATATGGGGGAGACTAGCAGGGGGCCCATAGGTCATTATATGGGGGAGAGCAGCAGGGAGCCCATAGGTCATTAAATGGGGAGACCAGCAGGGAGCCATAGGTCATTATATGGGGGAGACCAGCAGGGAGCCTATAGGTCATTATATGGGGGAGACCAGCAGGGAGCCCATAGGTCATTATATGGGGAGACCAGCAGGGAGCCCATAGGTCATTATATGGGGGAGACCAGCAGGGAGCGCATAGGTCATTATATGGGGGAGACCAGCAGGGAGCCCATAGGTCATTATATGGGGGAGACCAGCAGGGAGCCCATAGGTCATTATATGGGGGAGACCAGCAGGGAGCCCATAGGTCATTATATGGGGAGACCAGCAGGGAGCCCATATGTCATTATATGGGGGAGACCAGCAGGGAGCCCATAGGTCATTATATGGGGGAGACCAGCAGGGAGCCCATAGGTCATTATATGGGGGAGACCAGCAGGGAGCCCATAGGTCATTATATGGGGAGACCAGCAGGGAGCCCATAGGTCATTATATGGGGGAGACCAGCAGGGAGCCCATAGGTCATTATATGGGGGAGACCAACAGGGAGCCCATAGGTCATTATATGGGGGAGACCAGCAGGGAGCCCATAGGTCATTATATGGGGAGACCAGCAGGGAGCCCATATGTCATTATATGGGGGAGACCAGCAGGGAGCCCATAGGTCATTATATGGGGGAGACCAGCAGGGAGCCCATAGGTCATTATATGGGGGAGACCAGCAGGGAGCCCATAGGTCATTATATGGGGAGACCAGCAGGGAGCCCATAGGTCATTATATGGGGGAGACCAGCAGGGAGCCCATAGGTCATTATATGGGGGAGACCAACAGGGAGCCCATAGGTCATTATATGGGGGAGACCAGCAGGGAGCCCATAGGTCATTATATGGGGGAGACTAGCAGGGAGCCCATAGGTCATTATATGGGGGAGACCAGCAGGGAGCCCATAGGTCATTATATGGGGAGACCAGCAGATAGCCCATAGGTCATTATATGCGGGAGACCAGCAGGGAGCCCATAGGTCACCCCCGGGATCACCTGGTACCTCCTGGGAAACAATCACATGACATAACTCTTAAAGATACAACACATTTTATAATACAATACACTGCAGAACATATGTACATGGGGAACCAGGTGCAAGGGGTCCTGGGGACACTGAAGGAGGGTACTGGGTATGGGGTAACATCTTCTGTACTGGGCCACCACATATATGAGCCGGCAGTGTCTCTTTTCTGTATCAGGGTCTCGGGGTCTCCACAGTCCCTCCTCCCTCATCTGATGCCCCCTATAGTCTGTACAGTGCCCCTCATCCTCACATTGGTCCTCGCTGTCTCTCTATATTAGTTGGCAGTGTCTCTTTTCTGTATCGGGGTCTCGGGGTCTCCACAGTCCCTCCCCCCTCATCCGATGCCCCCTATGGTCTGTATAGAACCCCCCCTTCCCCAATCCCCCCCCCCCCCCCCGTCCTCACACCGTTCCTCGCTGTCTCTCTATATGAGCTGGCGGTGTCTCTTTTCTGTATCGGGGTCTCGGGAGCTCCACAGTCCCTCCCCCCTCATCTGATGCCCCTTATGGTCTGCAGAGGAAGGCTTTGCCGAAACGCGTCCTGTTTACCCGCATACAATAAATACAAATTGGCCTGCAATTTGGTGAGTGCCGGGACTTTATGTTCTATATCTCTATATGAGCCGGCAGTGTCTCTTTTCTGTTTTTTTGTCTCGGGGGCTCCACAGTCCCTCACCCCTCATCTGATGCCCCCTATGGTCAGTACAGCCCCCCCCCCCGTCCTCACACCGGTCCTCGCTGTCTCTCTATATGAGCCAGCTGTGTCTCTCTTCTAAATCGGGGTCCCGGGGGCTCCACAGTCCCTATCCCATCATCTGATGCCCCCTATGGTCTGTACAGCCCCCCACCCATCCTCACACTGGTCCTCGTTGTCTCTCTATATGAGCCAGCTGTGTCTCTTTTCTGTATCGGGGGCTCGGGGTCTCCACAGTCCCTCACCCCTCATCTGATGCCCCCTATGGTCTGTACAGCCCCCCATCCTCACACTGGTCCTCGCTGTCTCTCTATATGAGCCGACGGTGTCTCTTTTCTGTATTGGGGTCTCGTGGACTCCACAGCCCCTCCCCCCTCATCTGATGCCCCCTATGGTCTGTACAGCCCCCCACCCATCCTCACACCGGTCCTCGCTGTCTCTCTATATGAGCCAGCTGTGTCTCTTTTCTGTATCGGGGGCTCGGGGTCTCCACAGTCTCTCACCCCTCATCTGATGCCCCCTATGGTCTGTACAGCCCCCCCCCCCCATCCTCACACTGGTCCTCGCTGTCTCTCTATATTAGTTGGCGGTGTCTCTTTTCTGTATCGGAGTCTCGGGGTCTCCACAGTCCCTCCCCCCTTAACTGATGCCCCCTATGGTCTGTACAGCCCCCCCCCCCCCCATCCTCACACAGGTCCTCGCTGTCTCTCTATATTAGTTGGTGGTGTCTCTTTTCTGTATCGGGGTCTCGGGGTCTCCACAGTCCCTCCCCCCTCATCTGATGCCCCCTATGGTCTGTATAGCAGCCCCCCCCCCCCCGTCCTCACACCGTTCCTCGCTGTCTTTCTATATGAGCTGGCGGTGTCTCTTTTCTGTATCGGGGTCTCGGGGTCTCCACAGTCACTCACCCCTCATCTGATGCCCCCTATGGTCTGTACAGCCCCCCATTCTCACACTGGTCCTCGCTGTTTCTCTATATGAGCCGGCTGTGTCTCTTTTCTGTATTGTTGTCTCGGGGGCTCCTCAGTCCCTCACCCCTCATCTGATGCCCCCTATGGTCAGTACAGCCTCCCCCCCCCCCCCCGTCCTCACACCGATCCTCGCTGTCTCTCTATATGAGCCGGCGGTGTCTCTTTTCTGTTTCGGGGGCTTGGGGGCTCCACAGTCCCTCACCCCTCATCTGATGCCCCCTATGGTCTGTACAGCCCCCCACCCATTCTCACACCGGTCCTCGCTGTCTCTCTATATGAGCCAACGGTGTCTCTTTTCTGTATCGGGGTCTCCACAGTCCCTCCCCCCTCATCTGATGCCCCCTATGGTCTGTACAGCCCCCCACCCATCCTCACACTGGTCCTCGCTGTCTCTCTATATGAGCTGGCGGTGTCTCTTTTCTGTATCGGGGTCTCGGGGGCTCCACAGTCCCTCACCCCTCATCTGATGCCCCCTATGGTCTGTACAGCGCCCCCCCCCCCCCGTCCTCACACTGGTCCTCGCTGTCTCTCTATATGAGCCAGCTGTGTCCCTTTTCTGTATCAGGGTCTCGGGGGCTCCACAGTCCCTCCCCCCTCATCTGATGCCCCCTATGGTCTGTATAGCCCCCCCCCCCCCGCCATCTTCACACCGGTCCTCGCTGTCTCTCTATATGAGCCGGCGGTGTCTCTTTTCTGTATTGGAGTCTCATGGGCTTCACAGTCCCTCCCCCCATCATCTGATGCCCCCTATGGTCTGTCCAGCGCCCCCATTCTCACACCGGTCCTCGTTGTCTCTCTATATGAGCCGACGGTGTCTTTTTTCTGTATCGGGTTCCCGGGGGCTCCACAGTCCCTCCCCCCTCATCTGATACCCTCTATGGTCTGTAGAGCCCCCGTCTTCACACTGATCCTCGTTGTCTCTCTATATGAGCCGGCGGTGTCTCTTTTCTGTATTGGGGTCTCGTGGACTCCACAGTCCCTCCCCCCTCATCTGATGCCCCCTATGGTCTGTACAGCGACCCCCCCCCCCCCCCCCCCCCCGTCCTCACACTGGTCCTCGCTGTCTCTCTATATGAGCCAGCTGTGTCCCTTTTCTCTATCAGGGTCTCGGGGGCTCCACAGTCCCTCCCCCCTCATCTGATGCCCCCTATGGTCTGTATAGCCCCCCCCCCCCCCCCCGCCATCTTCACACCGGTCCTCACTGTCTCTCTATATGAGCCGACGGTGTCTCTTTTCTGTATTGGAGTCTCATGGGCTCCACAGTCCCTCCCCCCATCATCTGATGCCCCCTATGGTCTGTACAGCGCCCCCATTCTCCCACCGGTCCTCGTTGTCTCTCTATATGAGCCGGCGGTGTCTCATGTCTGTATCAGGGTCTCGGGGTCTCCACAGTCCCTCACCCCTCATCTGATGCCCCCTATGGTCTGTAGAGCCCCCGTCTTCACACTGATCCTCGTTGTCTCTCTATATGAGCCGGCGGTGTCTCTTTTCTGTATCGGGGTCTCCACAGTCCCTTACCCCTCATCTGATGCTCCCTATGGTCTGTACAGCCCATCTGTCCTCACACCGGTCCTCGCTGTCTCTTTATCTGAGCCGGCAATGTCTCTTTTCTGTATCGGGGGCTCGGGGGCTCCACAGTCCCTCACCCCTCATCTGATGCCCCCTATGGTCTGTACAGCCCCCCCCCTGTCTTCACACCGGTCCTCGTTGTCTCTCTATATGAGCCAGCGGTGTCTCTTTTCTGTATTGAGGTCTCGGGGGCTCCACAGTCCCTATCCCATCATCTGATGCCCCCTATGGTCTGTACAGCCCCCCCCCCCCCATCCTCACACTGGTCCCCGCTGTCTCTCTACATGAGTCGGCTATGTATCATTTCTGTATCGTTGTCTCGGGCGCTCCACAGTCCCTCCCCCCTCATCTGATGCCCCCTATGGTCTGTACAGCCCCCCCTGTCTTCACACTGGTCCTCGCTGTCTCTCTATATGAGCCGGCGGTGTCTCTTTTCTGTATCGGGGTCTCGGGGACTCCACAGTCCCTCCTCCCTCATCTGATGCCCCCTATGGTCTGTACAGCGCCCCCTTCCTCACACTGGTCCTCGCTGTCTCTCTATATGAGCCGGCTGTGTCTCTTTTCTGTATCGGGGTCTGGCGAACCCCACAGTCCCTCCCCCCTCATCTGATGCCCCCTATGGTCTGTACAGCGCCCCCCATTCTCACACTGGTCCTCGTTGTCTCTCTATATGAGCCAGCAGTGTCTCTTTTCTGTATCGGGGTCTCGGGGTCTCCACAGTCCCTCACCCCT
Source organism: Hyla sarda (assembly GCF_029499605.1). NCBI lineage: Eukaryota > Metazoa > Chordata > Amphibia > Anura > Hylidae > Hyla > Hyla sarda. The sequence continues at coordinate 43,046 of NW_026608150.1, read as the reverse complement.
CATCTGATGCTCCCTATGGTCTGTACAGCCCACCTGTCCTCACACCGGTCCTCGCTGTCTCTTTATATGAGCCGGCAATGTCTCTTTTCTGTATCGGGGGCTCGGGGGCTCCACAGTCCCTCACTCCTCATCTGATGCCCCCTATGGTCTGTACAGCCCCCCATCCTCACACTGGTCCTCGTTGTCTCTCTATATGAGCCAGCGGTGTCTCTTTTCTGTATTGAGGTCTTGGGGGCTCCACAGTCCCTATCCCATCATCTGATGCCCCCTATGGTCTGTACAGCCCCCCCCCCCCCCATCCTCACACTGGTCCTCGCTGTCTCTCTACATGAGTCGGCTATGTATCATTGTCTCGGGCGCTCCACAGTCCCTCCCCCCTCATCTGATGCCCCCTATGGTCTGTACAGCCCCCCATCCTCACACTGGTCCTCGTTGTCTCTCTATATGAGCCAGCGGTGTCTCTTTTCTGTATTGAGGTCTTGGGGGCTCCACAGTCCCTATCCCATCATCTGATGCCCCCTATGGTCTGTACAGCCCCCCCCCCATCCTCACACTGGTCCCCGCTGTCTCTCTACATGAGTCGGCTATGTATCATTTCTGCATCGTTGTCTCGGGCGCTCCACAGTCCCTCCCCCCTCATCTGATGCCCCCTATGGTCTGTACAGCCCCCCCTGTCTTCACACTGGTCCTCGCTGTCTCTCTATATGAGCCGGCGGTGTCTCTTTTCTGTATCGGGGTCTCGGGGACTCCACAGTCCCTCCTCCCTCATCTGATGCCCCCTATTATCTGTACAGCCCCCTTCCTCACACTGGTCCTCGCTGTCTCTCTATATGAGCCGGCTGTGTCTCTTTTCTGTATCGGGGTCTGGCGGACCCCACAGTCCCTCCCCCCTCATCTGATGCCCCCTATGGTCTGTACAGCGCCCCCCATTCTCACACTGGTCTTCGCTGTCTCTCTATATGAGCCGGCAGTGTCTCTTTTCTGTATCGGGGTCTCGGGGGCTCCACAGTCCCTCACCCCTCATCTGATGCCCCCTATGGTCTGCAGAGCCCCCGTTTTCACACTGGTCCTCGTTGTCTCTCTATATGAGCCAGCGGTGTCTCTTTTCTGTATCGGGGTCTCGGGGGGACCCCACAGTCCCTCCCCACTCATCTGATGCCCCCTATGGTCTGTACAGCCCACCTGTCTTCACACTGGTCCTCGCTGTCTCTCTCTATGAGTCGGCTGTGTCTCATTTCTGTATCAGGGTTGCGGGGTCTCCACAGTCCCTCCCCCCTCATCTGATGCTCCCTATGGTCTGTACAGCCCACCTGTCTTCACACTGGTCCTCGTTGTCTCTCTATATGAGCCGGCGGTGTCAATTTTCTGTATCGGGGGCTCGGGGTCTCCACAGTCCCTCACCCCTCATCTGATGCTCACTATGGTCTGCAGAGCCCCCGTCTTCTCACTGGTCCTCGTTGTCTCTCTATATGAGCCAGCAGTGTCTCTTTTCTGTATCGGGGTCTCGGGGGGACCCCAGAGTCCCTCACCCTTCATCTGATGCCCCCTATGGTTTGTACAGCGCCCCCGTCTTCACACTGGTCCTCATTGTCTCTCTATATGAGCCGGCGGTGTCAATTTTCTGTATTGAAGTCTCGGGGTCTCCACAGTCCCTCACCCCTCATCTGATGCCCTCTATGGTCTGTACAGCCCCCCCTGTCTTCACACTGGTCCTCGTCTCTCTATATGAGCCGGCGGTGTCTCTTTTCTGTATTGAGGTCTCGGGGGCTCCACAGTCCCTCACCCCTCATCTGATGCCCCCTATAGTCTGTACAGTGCCCCCGTCTTCACACCGGTTCTCGCCGTCGGCTGCGTCTCCTCTTCTGTTGACTTTGGATCCTCTTTCAGGTCTGCAGACCCCGGGGCCATATCAGTAAACTGTTTTGCCATCAGGAAATTTTCAGGACGCTCTGGAGTAAAATCTTTTCTGGCCCTTCTGCCTAATGGATAAGGAGGATGCACATAGCTGAGATCTCTGCGGTGACAGATGGCAACAAATGGATGATGGCCCTGAGAGTCCCTTCCATATTCTATAGGTTCGGCCCATCTGATGTCCTCGGGGGATGAGCACACGGCTGAAGACTCCAACAACAACATATAGAGATTAGGAGATCTGTTTTTAGGTTGTTACGAAGCTGCAGATAACGTTACATGGTGGCCGGCTGTCATACCTGAAGGCGTCCTGCAGGGGGAGTTGTACCCCTCTCCTTGGGCTTGTGGTATGACATCTGGATGAGAGGTGAGGGGGGGTTGTGAAGTAGGAGGAGAGTTGTCTTATAGCTGTGGGATAGCTGTGTTCTGTAGTCCTGTCTGCCCAGGGGAGGCCCAGGCTGACGTTACCCTTTGGGTGTGAAGGTTATGGCCCATGTACATACGTGAATGTGAGACGTGTGTTCCCCGGCCAAAGAGACGACCTGGTCATTGATGATGCCCATGTGGGAGTGCAGCCCGGCACTTGGACTCACCTCTCTGGCTACCCTTCTTTTCTGTGCCTGCCTGTCCTTCTATCCACGGGGTACGTCTCAGAGCCCATCTATGAACCGCACATTGACCCTGGCTGTGGTTCTACCAGAGAGCAACCTACGATATGCCTGGTCATGGCCCCGCGTGTCCCCTGCTCTGCGCATGGCGGTGGAACATGCACAGAATGAACTTCAGCTGCTACCCGGGTACCACATCAAAATAGTCTTTGCCAACAATGAACTTGACGGGGCCTGCTCGGAATATGTGGCTCCTCTCAAGGCCGTGGACCTGAAGCTCTACCACAACCCCGATGTGCTCTTTGGTCCAGGATGTGTGTACTCTGCTGCCTCTGTTGCCCGCTTTGCTGCTCACTGGCGCCTCCCCCTTATAACTGCTGGTGCTTTGGCCTTTGGATTTAAACCAGATGATGATCAATACAACACAACGGTGAGGACCGGGCCCACGGCAAACAAGTTGGGAGAGTTTGTCTCTCATCTTCATGGTCACTTCAACTGGAGCTCCCGAGCGGCCCTTGTGTACCACGATTTCAAGAAGGATGACCGGCCCCATTACTTCATCATTGAGGGGGTCTTCTTGGCTTTGGACAAGGAGTTCAACAATTTAACTGTTCAATACCAGATGTATCCGGAGAACGATGATGTGGCCAGTGTAATCCAATTCATTCAGAGCAATGGGCGAGGTAAGTCAGGAGGTCCAACATCTAATCCTCCGAGATCAGTCCATGGTCTATGGAAGGTCATGTGATATGTCTGTAGATAATCTGGTATCATCCATGGTCTATGACAGGTCATCCTATAATATGTCTGTAGATAATCTGGTATCATCCATGGTCTATGACAGGTCATCCTATAATATGTCTGTAGATAATCTGGTAACATCCATGGTCTATGACAGGTCACGTGATATGTCTGTAGATAATCTGTATCATCCATGGTCTATGACAGGTCACGTGATATGTCTGTAGATAATCTGTATCATCCATGGTCTATGGCAGGTCATGTGATATGTCTGTAGATAATCTGGTATCATCCATGGTCTATGGCAGGTCATGTGATATGTCTGTAGATAATCTGGTATCATCCATGGTCTATGGCAGGTCATGTGATACGTCTGTAGATAATCTGGTATCATCCATGGTCTATGGCAGGTCATGTGATATGTCTGTAGATAATCTGGTATCATCCATGGTCTATCGCAGGTCATGTGATACATCTGTAGATAATCTGGTATCATCCATGGTCTATGGAAGGTCATGTGATATGTCTGTAGATAATCTGTATCATCCATGGTCTATGACAGGTCATGTGATATGTCTGTAGATAATCTGGTATCATCCATGGTCTATGACAGGTCATGTGATATGTCTGTAGATAATCTGGTATCATCCATGGTCTATGGCAGGTCATGTGATATGTCTGTAAATAATCTGTATCATCCATGGTCTATGACAGGTCATGTGATATGTCTGTAGATAATCTGGTATCATCCATGGTCTATGGCAGGTCATGTGATATGTCTGTAGATAATCTGGTATCATCCATGGTCTATGGCAGGTCATGTGATACGTCTGTAGATAATCTGGTATCATCCATGGTCTATGGCAGGTCATGTGATATGTCTGTAGATAATCTGTATCATCCATGGTCTATGACAGGTCATGTGATATGTCTGTAGATAATCTGGTATCATCCATGGTCTATGACAGGTCATGTGATATGTCTGTAGATAATCTGGTATCATCCATGGTCTATGGCAGGTCATGTGATATGTCTGTAAATAATCTGGTATCATCCATGGTCTATAGCAGGTCATGTGATATGTCTGTAGATAATCTGGTATCATCCATGGTCTATGGCAGGTCATGTGATATGTCTGTAGATAATCTGTATCATCCATGGTCTATGACAGGTCATGTGATATGTCTGTAGATAATCTGGTATCATCCATGGTCTATGGCAGGTCATGTGATATGTCTGTAGATAATCTGGTATCATCCATGGTCTATAGCAGGTCATGTGATATGTCTGTAGATAATCTGGTATCATCCATGGTCTATAGCAGGTCATGTGATATGTCTGTAGATAATCTGTATCATCCATGGTCTATGACAGGTCATGTGATATGTCTGTAGATAATCTGTATCATCCATGGTCTATGGCAGGTCATGTGATATGTCTGTAGATAATCTGGTATCATCCATGGTCTATGACAGGTCATGTGATATGTCTGTAGATAATCTGGTATCATCCATGGTCTATGGAAGGTCATGTGATATGTCTGTAGATAATCTGTATCATCCATGGTCTATGACAGGTCATGTGATATGTCTGTAGATAATCTGTATCATCCATGGTCTATGGCAGGTCATGTGATATGTCTGTAGATAATCTGGTATCATCCATGGTCTATGGCAGGTCATGTGATATGTCTGTAGATAATCTGTATCATCCATGGTCTATGACAGGTCATGTGATATGTCTGTAGATAACCTGTATCATCCATGGTCTATGGCAGGTCATGTGATATGTCTGTAGATAATCTGGTATCATCCATGGTCTATAGCAGGTCATGTGATATGTCTGTAGATAATCTGGTATCATCCATGGTCTATAGCAGGTCATGTGATATGTCTGTAGATAATCTGTATCATCCATGGTCTATGGCAGGTCATGTGATATGTCTGTAGATAATCTGGTATCATTCATGGTCTATGACAGGTCATGTGATATGTCTGTAGATAATCTGTATCATCCATGGTCTATGGCAGGTTATGTGATATGTCTGTAGATAATCTGTAACATTCATGGTCTATGGCAGGTCATGTGATATGTCTGTAGATAATCTGGTATCATCCATGGTCTATGACAGGTCATGTGATATGTCTGTAGATAATCTGGTATCATCCATGGTCTATGACAGGTCATGTGATATGTCTGTAGATAATCTGGTATCATCCATGGTCTATGACAGGTCATGTGATATGTCTGTAGATAATCTGGTATCATCCATGGTCTATGGAAGGTCATGTGATATGTCTGTAGATAATCTGGATCATCCATGGTCTATGGAAGGTCATGTGATATGTCTGTAGATAATCTGTATCATCCATGGTCTATGGCAGGTCATGTGATATGTCTGTAGATAATCTGGTATCATCCATGGTCTATGGAAGGTCATGTGATATGTCTGTAGATAACCTGTATCATCCATGGTCTATGACAGGTCACGTGATATGTCTGTAGATAATCTGTATCATCCATGGTCTATGACAGGTCATGTGATATGTCTGTAGATAATCTGGTATCATCCATGGTCTATGGCAGGTCATGTGATATGTCTGTAGATAATCTGTATCATCCATGGTCTATGACAGGTCATGTGATATGTCTGTAGATAATCTGTATCATCCATGGTCTATGGAAGGTCATGTGATATGTCTGTAGATAATCTGGTATCATCCATGGTCTATGACAGGTCATGTGATATGTCTGTAGATAATCTGGTATCATCCATGGTCTATGACAGGTCATGTGATATGTCTGTAGATAATCTGTATCATCCATGGTCTATGACAGGTCATGTGATATGTCTGTAGATAATCTGGATCATCCATGGTCTATGGAAGGTCATGTGATATGTCTGTAGATAATCTGTATCATCCATGGTCTATGGCAGGTCATGTGATATGTCTGTAGATAATCTGGTATCATCCATGGTCTATGGCAGGTCATGTGATATGTCTGTAGATAATCTGGTATCATCCATGGTCTATGGCAGGTCATGTGATATGTCTGTAGATAATCTGTATCATCCATGGTCTATGACAGGTCATGTGATATGTCTGTAGATAATCTGGTATCATCCATGGTCTATGGCAGGTCATGTGATATGTCTGTAGATAATCTGGTATCATCCATGGTCTATGGCAGGTCATGTGATATGTCTGTAGATAATCTGTATCATCCATGGTCTATGACAGGTCATGTGATATGTCTGTAGATAATCTGTATCATCCATGGTCTATGGAAGGTCATGTGATATGTCTGTAGATAATCTGGTATCATCCATGGTCTATGGAAGGTCATGTGATATGTCTGTAGATAACCTGTATCATCCATGGTCTATGGCAGGTCATGTGATATGTCTGTAGATAATCTGGTATCATCCATGGTCTATGGCAGGTCATGTGATATGTCTGTAGATAATCTGTATCATCCATGGTCTATGACAGGTCATGTGATATGTCTGTAGATAATCTGGTATCATCCATGGTCTATGACAGGTCATGTGATATGTCTGTAGATAATCTGGTATCATCCATGGTCTATGGCAGGTCATGTGATATGTCTGTAGATAATCTGGTATCATCCATAGGCTATGACAGGTCATGTGATATGTCTGTAGATAATCTGGTATCATCCATAGGCTATGACAGGTCATGTGATATGTCTGTAGATAATCTGGTATCATCCATGGTCTATGGCAGGTCATGTGATATGTCTGTAGATAATCTGGTATCATCCATGGTCTGTGACAGGTCATGTGATATGTCTGTAGATAATCTGGTATCATCCATGGTCTATAGCAGGTCATGTGATATGTCTGTAGATAATCTGTATCATCCATGGTCTATGGAAGGTCATGTGATATGTCTGTAGATAATCTGGTATCATCCATGGTCTATAGCAGGTCATGTGATATGTCTGTAGATAATCTGTAACATCCATGATCTATGACAGGTCATGTGATATGTCTGTAGATAATCTGGTATCATCCATGGTCTATGGCAGGTCATGTGATATGTCTGTAGATAATCTGGTATCATCCATGGTCTATGGCAGGTCATGTGATATGTCTGTAGATAATCTGGTATCATCCATGGTCTATGGCAGGTCATGTGATATGTCTGTAGATAATCTGGTATCATCCATGGTCTATGGCAGGTCATGTGATATGTCTGTAGATAATCTGGTATCATTCATGGTCTATGGAAGGTCATGTGATATGTCTGTAGATAATCTGGTATCATCCATGGTCTATGGCAGGTCATGTGATATGTCTGTAGATAATCTGGTATCATCCATGGTCTATGGCAGGTCATGTGATATGTCTGTAGATAATCTGTATCATCCATGGTCTATGGCAGGTCATGTGATATGTCTGTAGATAATCTGTATCATCCATGGTCTATGGCAGGTCATGTGATATGTCTGTAGATAATCTGTATCATTCATGGTCTATGGAAGGTCACGTGATATGTCCGTAGATAATCTGGTATCATCCATGGTCTATGGCAGGTCATGTGATATGTCTGTAGATAATCTGTATCATCCATGGTCTATGGCAGGTCATGTGATATGTCTGTAGATAATCTGTATCATCCATAGGCTATGACAGGTCATGTGATATGTCTGTAGATAATCTGGTATCATCCATTTTCTATGGAAGGTCATGTGATATGTTTGTAGATAATCTGTATCATCCATGGTCTATGACAGGTCATGTGATATGTCTGTAGATAATCTGGTATCATCCATGGTCTATGGAAGGTCATGTGATATGTCTGTAGATAATCTGGTATCATCCATGGTCTATGGCAGGTCATGTGATATGTCTGTAGATAATCTGTATCATCCATGGTCTATGGCAGGTCATGTGATATGTCTGTAGATAATCTGTAACATTCATGGTCTATGGCAGGTCATGTGATATGTCTGTAGATAATCTGGTATCATTCATGGTCTATGGAAGGTCATGTGATATGTCTGTAGATAATCTGGTATCATCCATGGTCTATGGCAGGTCATGTCATATGTCTGTAGATAATCTGTATCATCCATGGTCTATGACAGGTCATGTGATATGTCTGTAAATAATCTGTATCATCCATGGTCTATGGCAGGTCATGTGATATGTCTGTAGATAATCTGTATCATCCATGGTCTATGGCAGGTCATGTGATATGTCTGTAGACAATCTGTATCATCCATGGTCTATGACAGGTCATGTGATATGTCTGTAGATAATCTGGTATCATCCATAGGCTATGACAGGTCATGTGATATGTCTGTAGATAATCTGGTATCATCCATAGGCTATGACAGGTCATGTGATATGTCTGTAGATAATCTGGTATCATCCATGGTCTATGACAGGTCATGTGATATGTCTGTAGATAATCTGTATCATCCATGGTCTATGGCAGGTCATGTGATATGTCTGTAGACAATCTGTATCATCCATGGTCTATGACAGGTCATGTGATATGTCTGTAGATAATCTGGTATCATCCATGGTCTATGGCAGGTCATGTGATATGTCTGTAGATAATCTGGTATCATCCATGGTCTATGGCAGGTCATGTGATATGTCTGTAGATAATCTGGTATCATCCATGGTCTATGGCAGGTCATGTGATATGTCTGTAGATAATCTGGTATAAAAAAATAAAAACTTTGACCCTGGGAAGCCCAGGGTCACTAATACCCTTATTAAATCCCACCCCTAAAACTTAACTTTTATTTGTATTCAAATTAGAATTAAATAATGAGTGTATATTAAATGATGAGTGTGTTCACTTAAAATCACGGGTTGGTGTGCTTTATAATAGTATTTGGATTATATACAGTTAGCCACTGTGTATGTATCAAGTGTCCCAGGTGGGCTGCAGTACCACCCTAGATAGCACACCAACTTCCGCTAGTTAAAATGCTGTAAATGCCCCCTCTACATGTTTCACTACATCTGTAGCGTCTTCAGGAGGGAAAAATGGGCATCAACTTCCTGATCCACCATCTCGGTATTTATACCTATTAGGACCGCCTACTAGCATCATCCCACCTATCAGGGCTTAACAGGTTGTAATACACCTGTGTGCCCAATGTTTGGACCAATCCGGTCCTTTTTACCAATATTACCTGTGCCATCATACAGCCTATCATACTCCTGGAACGCCGCCTCGTCATCATTGCCGACTCTGCGCTGAACTCGGCGCTGGGCAGTGACGTCGGTATCACCTGATCACTGGCAGCCAATCACGCTTGCTTTGCGTTCCAAGAGTCCCTTGTTTGCGCTCCACATCGGAGCGATAGCTCACTGCGCATGCCCGGAAAACGCGGCTGCGCACCAGTCTGTTTATCGGACTTAGTCGGATATTCACAGAAGATACCGCGCATGCTCCAATGTTAGTACACCTTCACAGCCAGTCTTCTTCACATTCATGGGTACCCAACCATTATCTAAAGTGGGAATATATTGATGGTAATGGATTAGATGTTTACCATAGGGATATTATCATCTATAGATTGTCCAAGATTGAAGTAATATTAGTCTTATATTATATGGTATTCCCAGTTGTATGTGTGAGATCTCTCAGAACGGGTTAACCATAATTAACCAAATATCTAAATGAATGGCCACAGATCTGGGTTCACCATATAGATGTTGCATGTACCTCCCCTCACATGTGCACAGTGTACCCACACATTCACTATGGTGTGGCATCAATCCCGACGCTGTACACCCCGGATTGCATTCCAGGGGAATTGGATTAGGGCATACTCTTAGCCATATATATTAGTGATCAGTCATACTATATGAAGAATGTATTGATCCCTAGGTTTTATAATTATACAGCTGTTTCCTCCATTAGGTATGGTGTATTCATTTAGATATTTAAAATTATGGTTAACCCGTTCTGAGAGATCTCACACATACAACTGGGAATACCATATAATATAAGACTAATATTACTTCAATCTTGGACAATCTATAGATGATAATATCCCTATGGTAAACATCTAATCCATTACCATCAATATATTCCCACTCTAGATAATGGTTGGGTACCCATGAATGTGAAGAAGACTGGCTGTGAAGGTGTACTAACATTGGAGCATGCGCGGTATCTTCTGTGAATATCCGACTAAGTCCGATAAACAGACTGGTGCGCAGCCGCGTTTTCCGGGCATGCGCAGTGAGCTATCGCTCCGATGTGGAGCGCAAACAAGGGACTCTTGGAACGCAAAGCAAGCGTGATTGGCTGCCAGTGATCAGGTGATACCGACGTCACTGCCCAGCGCCGAGTTCAGCGCAGAGTCGGCAATGATGACGAGGCGGCGTTCCAGGAGTATGATAGGCTGTATGATGGCACAGGTAATATTGGTAAAAAGGACCGGATTGGTCCAAACATTGGGCACACAGGTGTATTACAACCTGTTAAGCCCTGATAGGTGGGATGATGCTAGTAGGCGGTCCTAATAGGTATAAATACCGAGATGGTGGATCAGGAAGTTGATGCCCATTTTTCCCTCCTGAAGACGCTACAGATGTAGTGAAACATGTAGAGGGGGCATTTACAGCATTTTAACTAGCGGAAGTTGGTGTGCTATCTAGGGTGGTACTGCAGCCCACCTGGGACACTTGATACATACACAGTGGCTAACTGTATATAATCCAAATACTATTATAAAGCACACCAACCCGTGATTTTAAGTGAACACACTCATCATTTAATATACACTCATTATTTAATTCTAATTTGAATACAAATAAAAGTTAAGTTTTAGGGGTGGGATTTAATAAGGGTATTAGTGACCCTGGGCTTCCCAGGGTCAAAGGTTTTTTTTTGGTGATTATTACCCTAACCCACCCTGGGGTCTTTTTTGTTGCTAATCTGGTATCATCCATGGTCTATTGCAGGTCATGTGATATGTCTGTAGATAATCTGTATCATCCATGGTCTATGGCAGGTCATGTGATATGTCTGTAGATAATCTGGTATCATCCATAGGCTATGACAGGTCATGTGATATGTCTGTAGATAATCTGGTATCATCCATGGTCTATGGAAGGTCATGTGATATGTCTGTAGATAATCTGGTATCATCCATGGTCTATGACAGGTCATGTGATATGTCTGTAGATAATCTGGTATCATCCATGGTCTATGACAGGTCATGTGATATGTCTGTAGATAATCTGGTATCATCCATGGTCTATGACAGGTTATGTGATATGTTTGTAGATAATCTGGTATCATCCATGGTCTATGGAAGGTCATGTGATATGTCTGTAGATAATCTGGTATCATCCATGGTCTATGACAGGTCATGTGATATGTCTGTAGATAATCTGTATCATCCATGGTCTATGACAGGTCATGTGATATGTCTGTAGATAATCTGTATCATCCATGGTCTATGGCAGGTCATGTGATATGTCTGTAGATAATCTGGTATCATCCATGGTCTATGACAGGTCATGTGATATGTCTGTAGATAATCTGGTATCATCCATGGTCTATGGCAGGTCATCCTATAATATGTCTGTAAATAATCTGGTATCATCCATGGTCTATGACAGGTTATGTGATATGTTTGTAGATAATCTGGTATCATCCATGGTCTATGGAAGGTCATGTGATATGTCTGTAGATAATCTGGTATCATCCATGGTCTATGACAGGTCATGTGATATGTCTGTAGATAATCTGTATCATCCATGGTCTATGACAGGTCATGTGATATGTCTGTAGATAATCTGTATCATCCATGGTCTATGGCAGGTCATGTGATATGTCTGTAGATAATCTGTATCATCCATGGTCTACGGCAGGTCATGTGATATGTCTGTAGATAACCGGGGTTACGTACTTATTATCCTATAATTAAAGCTTTGCAGAAATATGTTAGAAAAAAAGAGACACAGGACAGGATACACGGTACAGGACAGGATACAGGGTGCAGGGACAGGATACAGGACACAGGACAGGATACACGGTACAGGGACAGGATACACGGTGCAGGGACAGGATACAGGACACAGGACAGGATACACGGTACAGGGACAGGATACACGGTGCAGGGACAGGATACAGGACACAGGACAGGATACACGGTACAGGGACAGGATACACGGTGCAGGGACAGGATACAGGACACAGGACAGGATACACGGTACAGGGACAGGATACAAGGTACAGGGACAGGATACACGGTACAGGGACAGGATACACGGTACAGGACAGGATACAGGACACAGGACAGGATACAGGACACAGGACAGGATACACGGTACAGGACAGGATACAGGACACAGGACAGGATACAGGACACAGGACAGGATACACGGTACAGGGACAGGATACACGGTACAGGGACAGGATACATGGTACAGGGACAGGATACACGGTACAGGACAGGATACAGGACACAGGACAGGATACAGGACACAGGACAGGATACACGGTACAGGACAGGATACAGGACACAGGACAGGATACACGGTACAGGACAGGATACACGGTACAGGGACAGGATACACGGTACAGGGACAGGATACACGGTGCAGGGACAGGATACACGGTACAGGGACAGGATACACGGTGCAGGGACAGGATACACGGTACAGGGACAGGATACACGGTACAGGGACTGGATACACGGTACAGGACAGGATACACGGTACAGGGACAGGATACACGGTGCAGGGACAGGATACACGGTACAGGGACAGGATACACGGTACAGGGACTGGATACACGGTACAGGGACAGGATACAGGACACAGGGACAGGATACAGGACACAGGACAGGATACAGGACACAGGACAGGATACACGGTACAGGGACAGGATACACGGTACAGGGACAGGATACAGGACACAGGACAGGATACAGGACACAGGACAGGATACAGGACACAGGACAGGATACACGGTACAGGGACAGGATACGCGGTACAGGGACAGGATACACAGTACAGGGACAGGATACACGGTACAGGGACAGGATACACGGTACAGGGACAGGATACACGGTACAGGGACAGGATACACGGTACAGGACAGGATACACGGTGCAGGGACAGGATACAGGACACAGGACAGGATACAGGACACAGGACAGGATACAGGACACAGGACAGGATACACGGTACAGGACAGGATACAGGACACAGGACAGGATACACGGTACAGGGACAGGATACACGGTACAGGGACAGGATACACGGTGCAGGGACAGGATACACGGTACAGGGACAGGATACACGGTACAGGGACAGGATACAGGACACAGGACAGGATACAGGACACAGGACAGGATACACGGTACAGGGACAGGATACACGGTACAGGGACAGGATACAGGACACAGGACAGGATACAGGACACAGGACAGGATACTGGACACAGGACAGGATACACGGTACAGGGACAGGATACGCGGTACAGGGACAGGATACGCGGTACAGGGACAGGATACAGGACACAGGACAGGATACAGGACACAGGACAGGATACAGGACACAGGACAGGATACACGGTACAGGGACAGGATACGCGGTACAGGGACAGGATACGCGGTACAGGGACAGGATACACGGTACAGGGACAGGATACAGGACAGGATACAGGACACAGGACAGGATACAGGACACAGGACAGGATACAGGACACAGGACAGGATACAGGACAGGATACACGGTACAGGGACAGGATACAGGACACAGGACAGGATACAGGACACAGGACAGGATACAGGACACAGGACAGGATACACGGTACAGGGACAGGATACAGGACACAGGACAGGATACATGATACAGGGACAGGATACAGGACACAGGACAGGGGCAGGATACAGGACACAGGACAGGATACAGGACACAGGACAGGATACACAGTACAGGGACAGGATACACGGTGCAGGGACAGGATACAGGACACAGGACAGGATACAGGACACAGAACAGGATACGCCGTACAGGGACAGGATACAGGACACATGACAGGATACGCGGTACAGGGACAGGATACAGGACACAGACAGGATACGCGGTACAGGGACAGGATAATCTGGTATCATCCATGGTCTATGGCAGGTCATGTGATATGTCTGTAGATAATCTGGTATCATCCATGGTCTATGGAAGGTCATGTGATATGTCTGTAGATAATCTGGTATCATCCATGGTCTATGGCAGGTCATGTGATATGTCTGATATGACTGGATACACGGTACAGGGACAGGATACAGGACACAGGGACAGGATACAGGACACAGGACAGGATACAGGACACAGGACAGGATACAGGACACAGGACAGGATACACGGTACAGGGACAGGATACACGGTACAGGGACAGGATACAGGACACAGGACAGGATACAGGACACAGGACAGGATACAGGACACAGGACAGGATACACGGTACAGGGACAGGATACGCGGTACAGGGACAGGATACACGGTACAGGGACAGGATACACGGTACAGGACAGGATACACGGTACAGGACAGGATACAGGACACAGGACAGGATACAGGACACAGGACAGGATACAGGACACAGGACAGGATACACGGTACAGGACAGGATACAGGACACAGGACAGGATACACGGTACAGGGACAGGATACACGGTACAGGGACAGGATACACGGTGCAGGGACAGGATACACGGTACAGGGACAGGATACACGGTACAGGGACAGGATACACGGTACAGGGACAGGATACACGGTACAGGGACAGGATACAGGACACAGGACAGGATACAGGACACAGGACAGGATACACGGTACAGGGACAGGATACACGGTACAGGGACAGGATACAGGACACAGGACAGGATACAGGACACAGGACAGGATACTGGACACAGGACAGGATACACGGTACAGGGACAGGATACACGGTACAGGGACAGGATACGCGGTACAGGGACAGGATACGCGGTACAGGGACAGGATACAGGACACAGGACAGGATACAGGACACAGGACAGGATACAGGACACAGGACAGGATACACGGTACAGGGACAGGATACGCGGTACAGGGACAGGATACGCGGTACAGGGACAGGATACACGGTACAGGGACAGGATACAGGACACAGGACAGGATACAGGACACAGGACAGGATACAGGACACAGGACAGGATATACGGTACAGGGACAGGATACAGGACACAGGACAGGATACAGGACACAGGACAGGATACGCGGTACAGGGACAGGATACAGGACACAGGACAGGATACATGGTACAGGGACAGGATTCAGGACACAGGACAGGATACGCGGGACAGGACACAGGACAGATACACGGTACACGGTACAGGGACACAGGAGACACGGTACAGGGACACAGTATATCCTGTCCCTGCACCGTGTATCCTGTACCATGTATCGTGTCCCTGCACCGTGTATCCTGTACAGTGTATCGTGTCCCTGCACCGTGTATCCTGTCCCTGTACTGTGTATCCTGTCCCTGCACCGTGTATCGTGTCCCTGTACCGTGTATCCTGTCCCTGCACCGTGTATCCTGTACCATGTATCGTGTCCCTGCACCGTGTATCCTGTACAGTGTATCGTGTCCCTGCACCGTGTATCCTGTCCCTGCACCGTGTATCCTGTCCCTGTACCGTGTATCCTGTCCCTGCACCGTGTATCCTGTACCATGTATCGTGTCCCTGCACCGTGTATCCTGTCCCTGCACCGTGTATCGTGTCCCTGCACCGTGTATCCTGTCCCTGTACCGTGTATCCTGTACCATGTATCGTGTCCCTGCACCGTGTATCCTGTCCCTGTACTGTGTATCCTGTCCCTGCACCGTGTATCGTGTCCCTGTACCGTGTATCCTGTCCCTGCACCGTGTATCCTGTCCCTGCACCGTGTATCCTGTCCCTGTACCGTGTATCCTGTCCCTGTACCGTGTATCGTGTCCCTGCACCGTGTATCCTGTACCATGTATCGTGTCCCTGTACCGTGTATCCTGTCCCTGCACCGTGTATCCTGTACCATGTATCGTGTCCCTGTACCGTGTATCCTGTCCCTGCACCGTGTATCCTGTACCATGTATCGTGTCCCTACACCGTGTATCCTGTCCCTGCACCGTGTATCCTGTACCATGTATCGTGTCCCTGCACCGTGTATCCTGTCCCTGTACTGTGTATCCTGTCCCTGCACCATGTATCGTGTCCCTGTACCGTGTATCCTGTCCCTGCACCGTGTATCCTGTACCATGTATCGTGTCCCTGCACCGTGTATCCTGTCCCTGTACTGTGTATCCTGTCCCTGCACCATGTATCGTGTCCCTGTACCGTGTATCCTGTCCCTGCACCGTGTATCCTGTCCCTGCACCGTGTATCCTGTCCCTGTACCGTGTATCCTGTCCCTGCACCGTGTATCCTGTCCCTGTACCGTGTATCCTGTCCCTGCACCGTGTATCCTGTACCATGTATCGTGTCCCTGCACCGTGTATCCTTTCCCTGCACCGTGTATCCTGTCCCTGCACCGTGTATCCTGTCCCTGCACCGTGTATCCTGTCCCTGCACCGTGTATCCTGTCCCTGCACCGTGTATCCTGTACCATGTATCGTGTCCCTGCACCGTGTATCCTTTCCCTGCACCGTGTATCCTGTCCCTGCACCGTGTATCCTGTCCCTGCACCGTGTATCCTGTCCCTGCACCGTGTATCCTGTCCATGCACCGTGTATCGTGTCCCTGCACCGTGTATCCTGTCCCTGCACCGTGTATCCTGTCCCTGCACCGTGTATCCTGTCCCTGCACCGTGTATCCTGTCCCTGCACCGTGTATCCTGTCCCTGCACCGTGTATCCTGTCCCTGCACCGTGTATCATGTCCCTGCACCGTGTATCCTGTCCCTGCACCGTGTATTCTGTCCCTGCACCATGTATCCTGTCCCTGCACCGTGTATCCTGTCCCTGCACCGTGTATCGTGTCCCTGCACCGTGTATCGTGTCCCTGCACCGTGTATCCTGTCCCTGCACCGTGTATCCTGTCCCTGCACCGTGTATCCTTTCCCTGCACCGTGTATCCTTTCCCTGCACCGTGTATCCTGTCCCTGCACCGTGTATCCTGTCCCTGCAGCGTGTATCCTGTCCCTGCACCGTGTATCCTGTCCCTGCAGCGTGTATCCTGTCCCTGCACCGTGTATCCTGTACCATGTATCGTGTCCCTGCACCGTGTATCCTGTACAGTGTATCGTGTCCCTGCACCGTGTATCCTGTCCCTGCACCGTGTATCCTGTCCCTGCACCGTGTATCCTGTCCCTGCACCGTGAATCCTGTCCCTGCAGCGTGTATCCTGTCCCTGCACCGTGTATCCTGTCCCTGCACCGTGTATCGTGTCCCTGCACCGTGTATCCTGTCCCTGCACCGTGTATTCTGTCCCTGCACCGTGTATCGTGTCCCTGCACCGTGTATCCTGTCCCTGCACCGTGTATTCTGTCCCTGCACCGTGTATCCTGTCCCTGCACCGTGTATCCTGTCCCTGCACCGTGTATCCAGTCCCTGCACCGTGTATCGTGTCCCTGCACCGTGTATCCTGTCCCTGCACCGTGTATCCTGTCCCTGCACCGTGTATCCTGTCCCTGCACCGTGTATCCTGTCCCTGCACCGTGTATCCTGTCCCTGCACCGTGTATCCTGTCCCTGCACCGTGTATCCTGTCCCTGCACCGTGTATACTGTCCCTGCACTGTGTATCCTATCCCTGCACCGTGTATCCTGTCCCTGTACCGTGTATCCTGTCCCTGCACCGTGTATCCTGTCCCTGCACTGTGTATCCTGTCCCTGCACCGTGTATCCTGTCCCTGCACCGTGTATCCTGTCCCTGTACCGTGTATCCTGTCCCTGCACCGTGTATCCTGTCCCTGCACCGTGTATCCTGTCCTTGCTCCGTGTATCCTGTCCCTGCACCGTGTATCCTGTCCCTGCACTGTGTATCGTGTCCCTGCATCGTGTATCCTGTCCCTGCACCGTGTATCATGTCCCTGTAGAGTGTATCCTTTCCCTGTACCGTGTATCCTGTCCCTGCACCGTGTATCCTGTCCCTGCACCGTGTATCCTGTCCCTGCACCGTGTATCCTGTCCCTGCACCGTGTATCCTGTCCCTGCACCGTGTATTCTGTCCCTGCACCATGTATCGTGTCCCCGCACCGTGTATCCTGTCCCTGCACCGTGTATCCTGTCCCTGCACCGTGTATCCTTTCCCTGCACCGTGTATCCTGTCCCTGCACCGTGTATCCTGTCCCTGCACCGTGTATCCTGTCCCTGTACCGTGTATCCTGTCCCTGCACCGTGTATCCTGTCCCTGCACCGTGTATCCTGTACCGTGTATCCTGTCCCTGCACCGTGTATCCTGTCCCTGCACCGTGTATCCTGTCCCTGCACCGTGTATCCTGTCCCTGCACCGTGTATCCTGTCCCTGCACCGTGTATCCTGTCCCTGCACCGTGTATCCTGTCCCTGCACCGTGTATCCTGTCCCTGTACCGTGTATCCTGTCCCTGCACCGTGTAGCCTGTCCCTGTACCGTGTATCCTGTCCCTGCACCGTGTATCGTGTCCCTGCACCGTGTATCGTGTCCCTGCACCGTGTATCGTGTCCCTGTACAGTGTATCCTGTCCCTGCACTGTGTATCCTTTCCCTGTACCGTGTATCGTGTCCCTGCACCGTGTATCCTGTCCCTGCACCGTGTATCCTGTCCCTGTACCGTGTATCCTGTCCCTGCACCGTGTATCCTGTCCCTGCACTGTGTATCCTTTCCCTGCACCGTGTATCCTGTCCCTGCACCGTGTATCCTGTCCCTGTACCGTGTATTCTGTCCCTGCACCGTGTATCCTGTCCCTGCACGGTGTATCGTGTCCCTGCACCGTGTATCGTGTCCCTGCACCGTGTATCCTGTCCCTGCACCGTGTATCCTGTCCCTGCACCGTGTATCCTGTCCCTGCACCGTGTATCCTGTCCCTGCACCGTGTATCCTGTCCCTGTACTGTGTATCCTGTCCCTGCACGGTGTATCTTGTCCCTATACTGTGTCCTATATCTCCGGGGAAGCGATAGGTGCCCTAGTCGGACTTAGGGGTGATTCCCGGTCGGAATACCCTGATCATCCCCTACACTGATTCTGCATTATTGAAGCTTTGTAAGACATAAAAACTAATCAGATATCGGGCACAGAAATCGGTCCAGCACAGATCACACTGTAATCATAGAGATCACTGAACACTCGGGAAGCTGAACACTCAGGAAGCTAAAAACAGGACAGGAAGCTGAACACTCAGGAAGCTAAAAACAGGACAGGACAGGAAGCGGAACAGACATGAAGCGGAACAGGACAGGACAGGAAATGGAACAGGACAGGAAAGGAAGCGGAACAGGACAGGAAGCTGAACAGGACAGGACAGGAAGCTGAACAGACAGGACAGGAAGCGGAACAGGACAGGAAGCGGAACAGGACAGGAAGCGGAACAGACAGGACAGGAAACGGAACAGGACAGGACAGGAAGCGGAACAGGACAGGACAGTAAGCGGAACAGACAGGACAGGAAGCTAAAATCAGGACAGAAAGCGGAACAGGACAGGACAGGAAGCGGAACAGACAGGACAGGAAGCTAAAAACAGGACAGGAAGCGGAACAGACAGGACAGGAAGCGGAACAGACAGGACAGGAAGCGGAACAGACAGGACAGGAAGCGGAACAGGACAGGAAGCGGAACAGGACAGGACAGGAAGCGGAACAGACAGGACAGGAAGCTAAAAACAGGACAGGAAGCTGAACAGACAGGACAGGAAGCGGAACAGACAGGAAGCGGAACAGACAGGACAGGAAGCGGAACAGGACAGGAAGCGGAACAGGACAGGAAGCGGAACAGGACAGGAAGCGGAACAGGACAGGAAGCGGAACAGACAGGACAGGAAGGGGAACAGACAGGACAGGAAGCGGAACAGACAGGACAGGAAGCGGAACAGGACAGGAAGCGGAACAGACAGGACAGGAAGCGGAACAGACAAGACAGGAAGCGGAACAGGACAGGAAGCTCAAAACAGGACAGGATGCGGAACAGGACAGGAAGCTAAAAACAGGACAGGAAGCGGAACAGACAGGACAGGAAGCGGAACAGACAGGACAGGAAGCGGAACAGACAGGACAGGAAGCGGAACAGGACAGGACAGGAAGCGGAACAGAAAGGACAGGAAGCAGAACAGGACAGGAAGCGGAAGAGGACAGGAAGCGGAACAGACAGGACAGGAAGCGGAACAGACAGGACAGGAAGCGGAACAGACAGGAAAGGATGCGGAACAGGACAGGAAGCGGAACAGACAGGACAGGAAGCGGAACAGACAGGACAGGAAGCAGAACAGGACAGGAAGCTAAAAACAGTACAGGAAGCGGAACAGCACAGCCTCTCCCCTCTCACCTATATGTGTATCCCCCTCACACCCTCTCACCTATATGTGTATCCCCCTCACACCCTCTCACCTATATGTGTATCCCCCTCACACCCTCTCACCTATGTGTGTGTCCCCCTCACACCCTCTCACCTATATGTTTATCCCCCTCACACCCTCTCACCTATATGTGTATCCCCCTCACACCCTCTCACCTATATGTGTATCCCCCTCACACCCTCTCACCTATATGTGTATCCCCCTCACACCCTCTCACCTATATGTGTATCCCCCTCACACCCTCTCACCTATGTGTGTATCCCCCTCACACCCTCTCACCTATGTGTGTATCCCCCTCACATCCTCTCACCTATGTGTGTATCCCCCTCACATCCTCTCACCTATATGTGTATCCCCCTCACACCCTCTCACCTATGTGTGTATCCCCCTCACACCCTCTCACCTATGTGTGTATCCCCCTCACATCCTCTCACCTATGTGTGTATCCCCCTCACACCCTCACACCTATATGTGTATCCCCCTCACACCCTCACACCTATATGTTTATCCCCCTCACATCCTCTCACCTATGTGTGTATCCCCCTCACACTCTCTCGCCTATATGTGTATCCCCCTCTCACCTATATGTGTATCCCCCTCACACCCTCTCACCTATATGTGTATCCCCCTCACACCCTCACACCTATATGTTTATCCCCCTCACATCCTCTCACCTATGTGTGTATCCCCCTCACATCCTCTCACCTATGTGTGTATCCCCCTCACATCCTCTCACCTATATGTGTATCCCCCTCACACCCTCTCACCTATATGTGTATCCCCCTCACACCCTCTCACCTATATGTGTATCCCCCTCACACCCTCTCACCTATATGTGTATCCCCCTCACACCCTCTCACCTATATGTGTATCCCCCTCACACCTATATGTTTATCCCCCTCACACCCTCACACCTATATGTTTATCCCCTTCACATCCTCTCGCCTATATGTGTATCCCCCTCACACCCTCTCGCCTATGTGTGTAACCCCCTCACATCCTCTCACCTATGTGTGTATCCCCCTCACACCCTCTCGCCTATGTGTGTATCCCCCTCACACACTCTCGCCTATGTGTGTATCCCCCTCACATCCTCTCACCTATGTGTATCCCCCTCACACCTATGTGTGTATCCCCCTCACACCTATATGTGTATCCCCCTCACACCCTCTCACCTATATGTGTATCCCCCTCACACCCTCTCACCTATATGTGTATCCCCCTCACACTCTCTCACCTATATGTGTATCCCCCCTCACACCCTCTCACCTATATGTGTATCCCCCTCACACCCTCTCACCTATATGTGTATCCCCCTCACACCCTCTCACCTATATGTGTATCCCCCTCACACCCTCTCACCTATATGTGTATCCCCCTCTCACCTATATGTGTATCCCCCTCACACTCTCTCACCTATATGTGTACCCCCCTCTCACCCTCTCACCCTCTCACCTATGTGTATCCCCCTCACACCCTCTCACCTATATGTGTATCCCCCTCACACCCTCTCACCTATATGTGTATCCCCCTCACACTCTCTCACCTATATGTGTATCCCCCCTCACACCCTCTCACCTATATGTGTATCCCCCTCTCACCTATATGTGTATCCCCCTCACACCCTCTCACCTATATGTGTATCCCCCTCTCACCTATATGTGTATCCCCCTCTCACCTATATGTGTATCCCCCTCACACCCTCTCACCTATATGTGTATCCCCCTCACACCCTCTCACCTATATGTTTATCCCCCTCTCACCTATATGTGTATCCCCCTCACACTCTCTCACCTATATGTTTATCCCCCCTCACACCCTCTCACCTATATGTGTATCCCTCTCTCACCCTCTCGCCTATATGTGTATCCCCCTCACACCCTCTCACCTATATGTGTATCCCCCTCCCACCCTCTCACCTATATGTGCATCCCCCTCACACCTATATGTGTATCCCCCCTCTCACCTATATGTGTATCCCCCTCACACTCTCTCACCTATATGTTTATTCCTCCCTCACACCCTCTCACCTATATGTGTATCCCCCTCACACCCTCTCACCTATATGTGTATCCCCCTCTCACCCTCTCGCCTATATGTGTATCCCCCTCACACCCTCTCACCTATATGTGTATCCCCCCTCACACCCTCTCACCTATATGTGTATCCCCCTCACACCCTCTCACCTATATGTGTATCCCCCTCACACTCTCTCACCTATATGTGTATCCCCCCTCACACCCTCTCACCTATGTGTATCCCCCTCACACCCTCTCACCTATATGTGTATCCCCCTCTCGCCTATATGTGTATCCCCCTCACACCCTCTCACCTATATCTGTATCCCCCTCACACCCTCTCACCTATATGTGTATCCCCCTCTCACTCTCTCACCTATATGTGTATCCCCCCTCACACCCTCTCACCTATATGTGTATCCCCCTCACACCCTCTCACCTATATGTGTATCCCCCTCACACCCTCTCACCTATATGTGTATCCCCCTCACACCCTCTCACCTATATGTGTATCCCCCTCTCACCTATATGTGTATCCCCCTCACACTCTCTCACCTATATGTTTATCCCCCCTCACACCCTCTCACCTATATGTGTATCCCCCTCACACCCTCTCACCTATATGTGTATCCCCCTCACACTCTCTCACCTATATGTGTATCCCCCCTCACACCCTCTCACCTATATGTGTATCCCCCTCACACCCTCTCACCTATATGTGTATCCCCCTCACACCCTCTCACCTATATGTGTATCCCCCTCACACCCTCTCACCTATATGTGTATCCCCCTCACACCCTCTCACCTATATGTGTATCCCCCTCACACCCTCTCACCTATGTGTATCCCCCTCACACCTATGTGTGTATCCCCCTCACACCTATATGTGTATCCCCCTCACACCCTCTCACCTATATGTGTATCCCCCTCACACCCTCTCACCTATATGTGTATCCCCCTCACACTCTCTCACCTATATGTGTATCCCCCCTCACACCCTCTCACCTATATGTGTATCCCCCTCACACCCTCTCACCTATATGTGTATCCCCCTCACACCCTCTCACCTATATGTGTATCCCCCTCACACCCTCTCACCTATATGTGTATCCCCCTCTCACCTATATGTGTATCCCCCTCACACTCTCTCACCTATATGTGTACCCCCCTCTCACCCTCTCACCCTCTCACCTATGTGTATCCCCCTCACACCCTCTCACCTATATGTGTATCCCCCTCACACCCTCTCACCTATATGTGTATCCCCCTCACACTCTCTCACCTATATGTGTATCCCCCCTCACACCCTCTCACCTATATGTGTATCCCCCTCACACCCTCTCACCTATATGTGTATCCCCCTCACACCCTCTCACCTATATGTGTATCCCCCTCACACCCTCTCACCTATATGTTTATCCCCCTCTCACCTATATGTGTATCCCCCTCACACTCTCTCACCTATATGTTTATCCCCCCTCACACCCTCTCACCTATATGTGTATCCCTCTCTCACCCTCTCGCCTATATGTGTATCCCCCTCACACCCTCTCACCTATATGTGTATCCCCCTCCCACCCTCTCACCTATATGTGCATCCCCCTCACACCTATATGTGTATCCCCCTCTCACCTATATGTGTATCCCCCTCACACTCTCTCACCTATATGTTTATTCCTCCCTCACACCCTCTCACCTATATGTGTATCCCCCTCACACCCTCTCACCTATATGTGTATCCCCCTCTCACCCTCTCGCCTATATGTGTATCCCCCTCACACCCTCTCACCTATATGTGTATCCCCCCTCACACCCTCTCACCTATATGTGTATCCCCCTCACACCCTCTCACCTATATGTGTATCCCCCTCACACTCTCTCACCTATATGTGTATCCCCCCTCACACCCTCTCACCTATGTGTATCCCCCTCACACCCTCTCACCTATATGTGTATCCCCCTCTCGCCTATATGTGTATCCCCCTCACACCCTCTCACCTATATCTGTATCCCCCTCACACCCTCTCACCTATATGTGTATCCCCCTCTCACTCTCTCACCTATATGTGTATCCCCCCTCACACCCTCTCACCTATATGTGTATCCCCCTCACACCCTCTCACCTATATGTGTATCCCCCTCACACCCTCTCACCTATATGTGTATCCCCCTCACACCCTCTCACCTATATGTGTATCCCCCTCTCACCTATATGTGTATCCCCCTCACACTCTCTCACCTATATGTTTATCTCCCTCACACCCTCTCACCTATATGTGTATCCCCCTCACACCCTCTCACCTATATGTGTATCCCCCTCTCACCCTCTCGCCTATATGTGTATCCCCCTCACACCCTCTCACCTATATGTGTATCCCCCTCTCACCTATATGTGTATCCCCCTCACACTCTCTCACCTATATGTTTATCCCCCCTCACACCCTCTCACCTATATGTGTATCCCCCTCACACCCTCTCACCTATATGTGTATCCCCCTCTCACCCTCTCGCCTATATGTGTATCCCCCTCACGCCCTCTCACCTATATGTGTATCCCCCTCCCACCCTCTCACCTATATGTGCATCCCCCTCACACCTATATGTGTATCCCCCTCTCACCTATATGTGTATCCCCCTCACATCCTCTCACCTATATGTGTATCCCCCTCACACCCTCTCACCTATATGTGTATCCCCCTCACACCCTCTCACCTATATGTGTATCCCCCTCACACCCTCTCACCTATATGTGTATCCCCCTCTCACCCTCTCGCCTATATGTGTATCCCCCTCACACCCTCTCACCTATATGTGTATCCCCCTCCCACCCTCTCACCTATATGTGCATCCCCCTCACACCTATATGTGTATCCCCCTCTCACCTATATGGGTATCCCCCTCACATCCTCTCACCTATGTGTATCCCCCTCACACCTTCTCACCTATATGTGTATCCCCCTCACACCCTCTCACCTATATGGGTATCCCCCTCACATCCTCTCACCTATATGTGTATCCCCCTCACACCCTCTCACCTATATGGGTATCCCCCTCACATCCTCTCACCTATGTGTGTATCCCCCTCACACTCTCTCACCTATATGTGTATCCCCCCTCACACCCTCTCACCTATATGTGTATCCCCCCTCACACCCTCTCACCTATATGTGTATCCCCCTCACACCCTCTCGCCTATATGTGTATCCCCCTCACACCCTCTCGCCTATATGTGTATCCCCCTCTCACCTATACGTGTATCCCCCTCACACCCTCTCACCTATATGTGTATCCCCCTCTCACCTATATGTGTATCCCCCTCACACCCTCTCACCTATATGTGTGTCCCCCTCTCACCTATATGTGTATCCCCCTCACACCCTCTCACCTATATGTGTGTCCCCCTCTCACCTATATGTGTATCCCCCTCACACCCTCTCACCTATATGTGTGTCTTCCTCTCACCTATATGTGTATCCCCCCTCACACCCTCTCGCCTATATGTGTATCCCCCTCACACCCTCTCGCCTATATGTGTATCCCCCTCTCACCTATATGTGTATCCCCCTCACACCCTCTCGCCTATATGTGTATCCCCCTCTCACCTATATGTGTATCCCCCTCACACCCTCTCACCTATATGTGTATCCCCCTCACACCCTCTCACCTATATGTGTGTCTTCCTCTCACCTATATGTGTATCCCCCTCACACCCTCTCGCCTATATGTGTATCCCCCTCTCACCTATATGTGTATCCCCCTCACACCCTCTCACCTATATGTGTATCCCCCTCACACCCTCTCGCCTATATGTGTATCCCTCCTCACACCTATATGTGTATCCCCCTCTCACCTATATGTGTATCCCCCTCACATCCTCTCACCTATATGTGTATCCCCCTCACACCCTCTCACCTATATGTGTATCCCCCTCACACCCTCTCACCTATATGTGTATCCCCCTCTCACCTATATGTGTATCCCCCTCACACCCCCTCGCCTATATGTGTATCTTGGTCTCCTCTCTTACCTTCTCCCCCGATCACTTTGTCCGATGGGCCGGCAGCTCTAGAATGAGTCCTGGTTGTTCCTTCTTTCATGTAAAAATTGTAGAGGACACTATCAGTGTGATGTCACCTTCCTCAGATCTGAAGCTCAAAACAATCCTGTGTCTGAGCTATACAGGCAGTACTTTCCCCCTGTGAGACCTTATACAGACAGGGCTGTGTCTGATCTCTACAGGCAGTACTTTATCTATATGTACATGGGGTGGAGAGCGGTGGAGTCTTCTATAGATGGGATGGAGCGTTATAGACTGGGGTGGAGCGGTATAGATGAGGTGGAGCGGTATAGATGGGTTGGAGCGGTATAGATGGGGTGGAGCGGTATAGACTGGGGTGGAGCGGTATAGATGAGGTGGAGCGGTATAGATGGGTTGGAGCGGTATAGACTGGGGTGGAGCGGTATAGATGGGGTGGAGCGGTATAGATGAGGTGGAGTCTTCTATAGATGGGGTGGAGCGGTGCGGTATAGATGAGGTGGAGTCTTCTATAGATGGGATGGAGCGGTATAGACTGGGGTGGAGCGGTATAGATGAGGTGGAGCGGTATAGATGGGGTGGAGCGGTATAGACTGGGGTGGAGCGGTATAGATGAGGTGGAGTCTTCTATAGATGGGGTGGAGCAGTGTTGTATAGATGGGGTGGAGCGGTATAGATGGGGTGGAGCAGTGTTGTATAGATGGGTTGGAGCGGTATAGAGGGGGTGGAGCGGTATAGATGGGGTGGAGCGGTATAGATGAGGTGGAGTCTTCTATAGATGGGGTGGAGCGGTATAGACTGGGGTGGAGCGGTATAGATGAGGTGGAGCGGTATAGATGGGGTGGAGCGGTATAGAGGGGGTGGAGCGGTATAGACTGGGGTGGAGCGGTATAGATGAGGTGGAGTCTTCTATAGATGGGGTGGAGCAGTGTTGTATAGATGGGGTGGAGCGGTATAGATGGGGTGGAGCGGTGTAGATGGGGTGGAGCGGTGTAGATGGGTGGAACGGTGTAGATGGGGTGGAGTGGTGTAGATGGGGTGGAGCGGTATAGATGGGGGTGGAGCGGTGCGGTATAGATGGGGTGGAGCGGTATAGATGGGGGTGGAGCGGTGCGGTATAGATGGGGTGGAGCGGTATAATTGGGGTGGAGCGGTATAGATGGGGTGGAGCGGTATAGATGGGGTGGAGCGGTGCGGTATAGATGGGGTGGAGCGGTGTAGATGGGGTGGAGCGGAGCGGTATAGATGGGGTGGAGCGGTGTAGTCGGGGGGATCTGTATACTGTAGAGAGGATATAACCTCTGAGGGGCCGTGTATAGATGGGGTGGGAGCGGTGCGGTATAGATGGGGTGGAGCGGTATAATTGGGGTGGAGCGGTATAGATGGGGTGGAGCGGTGCGGTATAGATGGGGTGGAGCGGTGTAGATGGGGTGAGCAGTGTAGTCGGGGGATCTGTATACTGTAGTGAGGATATAACCTCTGAGGGGCCGTGTATAGATGGGGTGGAGCGGTATAGATGGGGTGGAGCGGTATAGATGGGGTGGAGCGGTGCGGTATAGATGGGGTGGAGCGGTGCGGTATAGATGGGGTGGAGCAGTATAGATGGGGGTGGAGCGGTGCGGTATAGAGGGGGTGGAGCGGTGTAGTCGGGGGGGGATCTGTATACTGTAGTGAGGATATAACCTCTGAGGGGCTGTGTATAGATGGGTGGACCGGTATAGATGGGGTGGACCGGTATAGATGGGGTGGACCGGTGCGGTATAGATGGGGTGAAGCGGTATAGATGGGGTGGAGCGGTATAGATGGGGGTGGAGCGGTGCGGTATAGATGGGGTGGACCGGTATAGATGGGGTGGACCGGTATAGATGGGGTGGACCGGTGCGGTATAGATGGGGTGAAGCGGTATAGATGGGGTTGAAGCGGTATAGATGGGGTGGAGCGGTATAGATGGGGGTGGAGCGGTGCGGTATAGATGGGGTGGACCGGTATAGATGGGGTGGACCGGTATAGATGGGGTGGACCGGTGCGGTATAGATGGGGTGAAGCGGTATAGATGGGGTGGAGCGGTATAGATGGGGTGGAGCGGTGCGGTATAGATGGGGGTGGAGCGGTATAATTGGGGTGGAGCGGTATAGATGGGGTGGAGCGGTATAGATGGGGTGGAGCGGTATAGATGGGGTGGAGCGGTATAGATGGGGTGGAGCGGTATAGATGGGGTGGACCGGTGCGGTATAGATGGGGTGAAGCGGTATAGATGGGGTGGAGCGGTATAGATGGGGTGAAGCGGTATAGATGGGGTGGACCGGTGCGGTATAGATGGGGGTGAAGCGGTGCGGTATAGATGGGGTGAAGCGGTATAGATGGGGTGGAGCGGTGCGGTATAGATGGGGTGGAGCGGTATAATTGGGGTGGAGCGGTATAGATGGGGTGGAGCGGTATAGATGGGGTGGAGCGGTATAGATGGGGTGGAGCGGTATAGATGGGGTGGAGCGGTATAGATGGGGTGGACCGGTGCGGTATAGATGGGGTGAAGCGGTATAGATGGGGTGGAGCGGTATAGATGGGGTGGAGCAGAGCGGTGTAGATGGGGTGGAGCTGTGTAGTCGGGGGGGATCTGTATACTGTAGTGAGGATATAACCTCTGAGGGGCCGTGTATAGATGGGGTGGAGCGGTATAGATGGGGTGGAGCGGTATAGATGGGGGTGGAGCGGTGCGGTATAGATGGGGTGGAGCGGTATAATTGGGGTGGAGCGGTATAGATGGGGTGGAGCGGTGTACTCGGGGGGGGGGGGGGCGGGTAGGATCTGTATACTGTAGTGAGGATATAACCTCTGAGGGGCCGTGTATAGATGGGGTGGAGCGGTATAGATGGGGTGGACCGGTATAGATGGGGTGGACCGGTGCGGTATAGATGGGGTGAAGCGGTATAGATGGGGTGGAGCGGTATAGATGGGGGTGGAGCGGTGCGGTATAGATGGGGTGGAGCGGTATAATTGGGGTGGAGCGGTATAGATGGGGTGGAGCGGTATAGATGGGGGTGGAGCGGTGCGGTATAGATGGGGTGGAGCGGTATAATTGGGGTGGAGCGGTATAGATGGGGTGGAGCGGTGTACTCGGGGGGGGGGGGGGGGGGCGGGTAGGATCTGTATACTGTAGTGAGGATATAACCTCTGAGGGGCCGTGTATAGATGGGGTGGAGCGGTATAGATGGGGTGGACCGGTATAGATGGGGTGGACCGGTGCGGTATAGATGGGGTGAAGCGGTATAGATGGGGTGGAGCGGTATAGATGGGGGTGGAGCGGTGCGGTATAGATGGGGTGGAGCGGTATAATTGGGGTGGAGCGGTATAGATGGGGTGGAGCGGTATAGATGGGGTGGAGCGGTATAATTGGGGTGGAGCGGTATAGATGGGGTGGAGCGGTATAGATGGGGTGGAGCGGTGCGGTATAGATGGGGTGGAGCGGTGTAGATGGGGTGGAGCGGAGCGGTATAGATGGGGTGGAGCGGTGTAGTCGGGGGGATCTGTATACTGTAGAGAGGATATAACCTCTGAGGGGCCGTGTATAGATGGGGTGGAGCGGTGCGGTATAGATGGGGTGGAGCGGTATAATTGGGGTGGAGCGGTATAGATGGGGTGGAGCGGTGCGGTATAGATGGGGTGGAGCGGTGTAGATGGGGTGGAGCAGTGTAGTCGGGGGGATCTGTATACTGTAGTGAGGATATAACCTCTGAGGGGCCGTGTATAGATGGGGTGGAGCGGTATAGATGGGGTGGAGCGGTATAGATGGGGTGGAGCGGTGCGGTATAGATGGGGTGGAGCGGTGCGGTATAGATGGGGTGGAGCAGTATAGATGGGGGTGGAGCGGTGCGGTATAGAGGGGGTGGAGCGGTGTAGTCGGGGGGGGATCTGTATACTGTAGTGAGGATATAACCTCTGAGGGGCTGTGTATAGATGGGGTGGACCGGTATAGATGGGGTGGACCGGTATAGATGGGGTGGACCGGTGCGGTATAGATGGGGTGAAGCGGTATAGATGGGGTGGAGCGGTATAGATGGGGGTGGAGCGGTGCGGTATAGATGGGGTGGACCGGTATAGATGGGGTGGACCGGTATAGATGGGGTGGACCGGTGCGGTATAGATGGGGTGAAGCGGTATAGATGGGGTGAAGCGGTATAGATGGGGTGGAGCGGTATAGATGGGGGTGGAGCGGTGCGGTATAGATGGGGTGGACCGGTATAGATGGGGTGGACCGGTATAGATGGGGTGGACCGGTGCGGTATAGATGGGGTGAAGCGGTATAGATGGGGTGGAGCGGTATAGATGGGGGTGGAGCGGTGCGGTATAGATGGGGTGGAGCGGTATAATTGGGGTGGAGCGGTATAGATGGGGTGGAGCGGTATAGATGGGGTGGAGCGGTATAGATGGGGTGGAGCGGTATAGATGGGGTGGAGCGGTATAGATGGGGTGGACCGGTGCGGTATAGATGGGGTGAAGCGGTATAGATGGGGTGGAGCGGTATAGATGGGGTGAAGCGGTATAGATGGGGTGGACCGGTGCGGTATAGATGGGGGTGAAGCGGTGCGGTATAGATGGGGTGAAGCGGTATAGATGGGGTGGAGCGGTATAGATGGGGGTGGAGCGGTGCGGTATAGATGGGGTGGAGCGGTATAATTGGGGTGGAGCGGTATAGATGGGGTGGAGCGGTATAGATGGGGTGGAGCGGTATAGATGGGGTGGAGCGGTATAGATGGGGTGGAGCGGTATAGATGGGGTGGACCGGTGCGGTATAGATGGGGTGAAGCGGTATAGATGGGGTGGAGCGGTATAGATGGGGTGGAGCAGAGCGGTGTAGATGGGGTGGAGCGGTGTAGTCGGGGGGGATCTGTATACTGTAGTGAGGATATAACCTCTGAGGGGCCGTGTATAGATGGGGTGGAGCGGTATAGATGGGGTGGAGCGGTATAGATGGGGGTGGAGCGGTGCGGTATAGATGGGGTGGAGCGGTATAATTGGGGTGGAGCGGTATAGATGGGGTGGAGCGTGTACTCGGGGGGGGGGGGGCGGGTAGGATCTGTATACTGTAGTGAGGATATAACCTCTGAGGGGCCGTGTATAGATGGGGTGGAGCGGTATAGATGGGGTGGACCGTATAGATGGGGTGGACCGGTGCGGTATAGATGGGGTGAAGCGGTATAGATGGGGTGGAGCGGTATAGATGGGGGTGGAGCGGTGCGGTATAGATGGGGTGGAGCGGTATAATTGGGGTGGAGCGGTATAGATGGGGTGGAGCGGTATAGATGGGGGGGTGGAGCGGGTGCGGTATAGATGGGGTGGAGCGGTATAATTGGGGTGGAGCGGTATAGATGGGGTGGAGCGGTGTACTCGGGGGGGGGGGGGGGGGGCGGGTAGGATCTGTATACTGTAGTGAGGATATAACCTCTGAGGGGCCGTGTATAGATGGGGTGGAGCGGTATAGATGGGGTGGACCGGTATAGATGGGGTGGACCGGTGCGGTATAGATGGGGTGAAGCGGTATAGATGGGGTGGAGCGGTATAGATGGGGGTGGAGCGGTGCGGTATAGATGGGGGTGGAGCGGTATAATTGGGGTGGAGCGGTATAGATGGGGTGGAGCGGTATAGATGGGGTGGAGCGGTATAGATGGGGTGGAGCGGTATAGATGGGGGTGGACCAGTGCGGTATAGATGGGGTGAAGCGGTATAGATGGGGTGGAGCGGTATAGATGGGGGTGGAGTGGTGCGGTATAGATGGGGTGGAGCGGTATATTGGGGTGGAGCGGTATAGATGGGGTGGAGCGGTATAGATGGGGTGGAGCGGTATAGATGGGGTGGAGCGGTGTAGTCGGGGGGGGGGATCTGTATACTGTAGTGAGGGATATAACCTCTGAGGGGCCGTGTATAGATGGGGTGGAGCGGTATAGATGGGGGTGTAGCGGTATAGATGGGGTGGAGCGGTATAGATGGGGGTGGAGCGGTATAGATGGGGTGGAGCGGTATAGATGGGGTGGAGCGGTGTAGTCGGGGGGGGGATCTGTATACTGTAGTGAGGATATAACCTCTGAGGGGCCGTGTATAGATGGGGTGGAGCGGTATAGATGGGGGTGGAGCGTATAATTGGGGTGGAGCGGTATAGATGGGTGGAGCGGTGCGGTATAGATGGGGTGGAGCGGTGTAGTCGGGGGGGGATCTGTATACTGTAGTGAGGATATAACCTCTGAGGGGCCGTGTATAGATGGGGTGGAGCGGTATAGATGGGGGTGGAGCGGTATAGATGGGGTGGAGCGGTATAGATGGGGGTGGAGCGGTATAGATGGGGTGGAGCGGTATAGATGGGGTGGAGCGGTGTAGTCGGGGGGGGGATCTGTATACTGTAGTGAGGATATAACCTCTGAGGGGCCGTGTATAGATGGGGTGGAGCGGTATAGATGGGGGTGGAGCGGTATAATTGGGGTGGAGCGGTATAGATGGGGTGGAGCGGTGCGGTATAGATGGGGTGGAGCGGTGTAGTCGGGGGGGGATCTGTATACTGTAGTGAGGATATAACCTCTGAGGGGCCATGTATAGATGGGGTGGAGCGGTATAGATGGGGGTGGAGCGGTGCGGTATAGATGGGGTGGAGCGGTATAATTGGGGTGGAGCGGTATAGATGGGGTGGAGCGGTATAGATGGGGTGGAGCGGTATAGATGGGGTGGAGCGGTATAGATGGGGTGGACCGGTGCGGTATAGATGGGGTGAAGCGGTATAGATGGGGTGGAGCGGTATAGATGGGGGTGGAGCGGTGCGGTATAGATGGGGTGGAGCGGTATAGATGGGGTGGAGCGGTATAGATGGGGGTGGAGCGGTGCGGTATAGATGGGGTGGAGCGGTATAGATGGGGGTGGAGCGGTGCGGTATAGATGGGGTGGAGCGGTATAATTGGGGTGGAGCGGTATAGATGGGGTGGAGCGGTATAGATGGGGTGGAGCGGTATAGATGGGGTGGAGCGGTGTAGTCGGGGGGGGATCTGTATACTGTAGTGAGGATATAACCTCTGAGGGGCCGTGTATAGATGGGGTGGAGCGGTATAGATGGGGGTGGAGCGGTATAATTGGGGTGGAGCGGTATAGATGGGGTGGAGCGGTGCGGTATAGATGGGGTGGAGCGGTGTAGTCGGGGGGGGGGATCTGTATACTGTAGTGAGGATATAACCTCTGAGGGGCCGTGTATAGATGGGGTGGAGCGGTGCGGTATAGATGGGGTGAAGCGGTATAGATGGGGGTGGAGTGGTGCGGTATAGATGGGGTGGAGCGGTGCGGTATAGATGGGGTGAAGCGGTATAGATGGGGGTGGAGTGGTGCGGTATAGATGGGGTGGAGCGGTGCGGTATAGATGGGGTGGAGCGGTGCGGTAAAGATGGGGTGGAGCGGTACGGTATAGATGGGGTGGAGCGGTGCGGTATAGATGGGGTGGAGCGGTGCGGTATAGATGGGGTGGAGCGGTATAGATGTGGTGGATCGGTGCGGTATCGATGGGGTGGAGCGGTGCGGTATAGATGGGGTGGAGCGGTGCGGTATAGATGGGGTGGAGCGGTGCGGTATAGATGGGGTGGAGCGGTATCGATGGGGTGGACCGGTATAGATGTGGTGGACCGGTATAGATGTGGTGGATCGGTGCGGTATCGATGGGGTGCAGCGGTGCGGTATAGATGGGGTGGAGCGGTGTAGATGGGGTGGAGCGGTGCGGTATAGATGGGGTGGAGCGGTGCGGTATAGATGGGGTGGAGCGGTGTAGATGGGGTGGAGCGGTGCGGTATAGATGGGGTGGAGCGGTGCGGTATAGATGGGGTGGAGCGGTGCGGTATAGATGGGGTGGAGCGGTGCGGTATAGATGGGGTGGAGCGGTGTAGATGGGGTGGAGCGGTGCGGTATAGATGGGGTGGAGCGGTGCGGTATAGATGGGGTGGAGCGGTGCGGTATAGATGGGGTGGAGCGGTGCGGTATAGATGGGGTGGAGCGGTGTAGTCGGGGGGGGGGATCTGTATACTGTAGTGAGGATATAACCTCTGAGGGGCCGTGTATAGATGGGGTGGAGCGGTGCGGTATAGATGGGGTGGAGCGGTGTAGATGGGGTGGAGCGGCGCGGTATAGATGGGGTGGACCGGTATAGATGGGGTGGAGCGGTGTAGATGGGGTGGACCGGTGCGGTATAGATGGGGTGAAGCGGTATAGATGGGGTGGAGCGGTGCGGTATAGATGGGGTGGAGCGGTATAGATGGGGTGGAGCGGTGTACTCGGGGGGGGGGGGGATCTGTATACTGTAGTGAGGATATAACCTCTGAGGGGCCGTGTATAGATGGGGTGGAGCGGTGCGGTATAGATGGGGTGGAGCGGTGTAGATGGGGTGGAGCGGTGCGGTATAGATGGGGTGGAGCGGTGCGGTATAGATGGGGTGGAGCGGTGTAGATGGGGTGGAGCGGTGCGGTATAGATGGGGTGGAGCGGTGCGGTATAGATGGGGTGGAGCGGTGCGGTATAGATGGGGTGGAGCGGTGCGGTATAGATGGGGTGGAGCGGTGTAGATGGGGTGGAGCGGTGCGGTATAGATGGGGTGGAGCGGTGCGGTATAGATGGGGTGGAGCGGTGCGGTATAGATGGGGTGGAGCGGTGCGGTATAGATGGGGTGGAGCGGTGTAGTCGGGGGGGGGGGGATCTGTATACTGTAGTGAGGATATAACCTCTGAGGGGCCGTGTATAGATGGGGTGGAGCGGTGCGGTGTAGATGGGGTGGAGCGGTGTAGATGGGGTGGAGCGGCGCGGTATAGATGGGGTGGAGCGGTGTAGATGGGGTGGTGCGGTATAGATGGGGTGGACCGGTATAGATGGGGTGGAGCGGTGTAGATGGGGTGGAGCGGTGCGGTATAGATGGGGTGAAGCGGTATAGATGGGGTGGAGCGGTGCGGTATAGATGGGGTGGAGCGGTGTAGATGGGGTCGAGCGGCGCGGTATAGATGGGGTGGACCGGTATAGATGGGGTGGAGCGGTGTAGATGGGGTGGACCGGTGCGGTATAGATGGGGTGAAGCGGTATAGATGGGGTGGAGCGGTGCGGTATAGATGGGGTGAAGCGGTATAGATGGGGTGGAGCGGTGCGGTATAGATGGGGTGGAGCGGTATAGATGGGGTGGAGCGGTGTACTCGGGGGGGGGGGGATCTGTATACTGTAGTGAGGATATAACCTCTGAGGGGCCGTGTATAGATGGGGTGGAGCGGTGCGGTATAGATGGGGTGGAGCGGTGTAGATGGGGTGGAGCGGTGCGGTATAGATGGGGTGGAGCGGTGCGGTATAGATGGGGTGGAGCGGTGTAGATGGGGTGGAGCGGTGCGGTATAGATGGGGTGGAGCGGTGCGGTATAGATGGGGTGGAGCGGTGCGGTATAGATGGGGTGGAGCGGTGCGGTATAGATGGGGTGGAGCGGTGTAGATGGGGTGGAGCGGTGCGGTATAGATGGGGTGGAGCGGTGCGGTATAGATGGGGTGGAGCGGTGCGGTATAGATGGGGTGGAGCGGTGCGGTATAGATGGGGTGGAGCGGTGTAGTCGGGGGGGGGGGATCTGTATACTGTAGTGAGGATATAACCTCTGAGGGGCCGTGTATAGATGGGGTGGAGCGGTGCGGTGTAGATGGGGTGGAGCGGTGTAGATGGGGTGGAGCGGCGCGGTATAGATGGGGTGGAGCGGTGTAGATGGGGTGGTGCGGTATAGATGGGGTGGACCGGTATAGATGGGGTGGAGCGGTGTAGATGGGGTGGAGCGGTGCGGTATAGATGGGGTGAAGCGGTATAGATGGGGTGGAGCGGTGCGGTATAGATGGGGTGGAGCGGTGTAGATGGGGTCGAGCGGCGCGGTATAGATGGGGTGGACCGGTATAGATGGGGTGGAGCGGTGTAGATGGGGTGGACCGGTGCGGTATAGATGGGGTGAAGCGGTATAGATGGGGTGGAGCGGTGCGGTATAGATGGGGTGAAGCGGTATAGATGGGGTGGAGCGGTGCGGTATAGATGGGGTGGAGCGGTATAGATGGGGTGGAGCGGTGTACTCGGGGGGGGGGGGATCTGTATACTGTAGTGAGGATATAACCTCTGAGGGGCCGTGTATAGATGGGGTGGAGCGGTGCGGTATAGATGGGGTGGAGCGGTATAGATGGGGTGGAGCGGTGTAGATGGGGTGGAGCGGTGTAGATGGGGTGGAGCGGTGTAGATGGGGTGGAGCGGTGTACTCGGGGGGGGGGGGGGGGATCTGTATACTGTAGTGAGGATATAACCTCTGAGGGACTGTGGAATGTGCCCTCTGCTCCTGTTATTTCCTCCCCTCCCCCGGGGTATCCTCACCACCTGTCTGTCTGTGTCTGAGCAGAGTCTGACTAGTTGTGTATTTAGTCGCGTCCTGGGGGGAGATTCCTCCTGTATATGGTCCATACATGTCCCGGGGTCGGGGGTCAATAATAAGATGACATTCCTAGAAGAACATTTATAATGTGGCCCCAGAGCTGACACTCAGCAGACGAGAATGCCAGGCCTTCACTATGGAGGTCGTCACTATGGAGGTCGTCACTATGGAGGTCGTCACTATGGAGGCCGTCACTATGGAGGTCGTCACTATGGAGGCCGTCACTATGGAGGTCGTCACTATGGAGGTCGTCACTATGGAGGTCATCATCACTATGGAGGCCATCACTATGGAGGTCGTCACTATGGAGGCCTTCACTATGGAGGTCGTCACTATGGAGGTCGTCACTATGGAGGTCGTCACTATGGAGGTCGTCACTATGGAGGTCGTCACTATGGAGGCCTTCACTATGGAGGTCGTCACTATGGAGGTCGTCACTATGGAGGTCGTCACTATGGAGGCCTTCACTATGGAGGTCGTCACTATGGAGGTCGTCACTATGGAGGTCGTCACTATGGAGGTCGTCACTATGGAGGCCTTCACTATGGAGGTCGTCACTATGGAGGTCGTCACTAATGAGGTCGTCACTATGGAGGTCGTCACTATGGAGGTCGTCACTATGGAGGTCGTCACTATGGAGGCCTTCACTATGGAGGTCGTCACTATGGAGGTCGTCACTATGGAGGCCTTCACTATGGAGGTCGTCACTATGGAGGTCGTCACTATGGAGGTCGTCACTATGGAGGTCGTCACTATGGAGGTCGTCACTATGGAGGTCGTCACTATGGAGGCCTTCACTATGGAGGTCGTCACTATGGAGGCCGTCACTATGGAGGCCATCACTATGGAGGTCGTCACTATGGAGGCCATCACTATGGAGGCCGTCACTATGGAGGCCATCACTATGGAGGTCGTCACTATGGAGGTCGTCACTATGGAGGCCTTCACTATGGAGGTCGTCACTATGGAGGTCGTCACTATGGAGGTCGTCACTATGGAGGTCGTCACTATGGAGGTCATCACTATGGAGGTCTTCACTATGGAGGCCTTCACTATGGAGGTCGTCACTATGGAGGCCGTCACTATGGAGGTCGTCACTATGGAGGCCTTCACTATGGAGGTCATCATCACTATGGAGGCCTTCACTATGGAGGTCATCATCACTATGGAGGTCGTCACTATGGAGGCCTTCACTATGGAGGTCATCATCACTATGGAGGCCATCACTATGGAGGCCGTCACTATGGAGGTTGTCACTATGGAGGCCGTCACTATGGAGGCCGTCACTATGGAGGTCGTCACTATGGAGGCCTTCACTATGGAGGTCATCATCACTATGGAGGCCTTCACTATGGAGGTCATCATCACTATGGAGGTCGTCACTATGGAGGCCTTCACTATGGAGGTCATCATCACTATGGAGGTCATCATCACTATGGAGGCCATCACTATGGAGGCCGTCACTATGGAGGTTGTCACTATGGAGGCCGTCACTATGGAGGCCGTCACTATGGAGGCCGTCACTATGGAGGTCGTCACTATGGAGGTCGTCACTATGGAGGCCTTCACTATGGAGGCCTTCACTATGGAGGTCGTCACTATGGAGGCCTTCACTATGGAGGTCATCATCACTATGGAGGCCTTCACTATGGAGGTCATCATCACTATGGAGGTCGTCACTATGGAGGCCTTCACTATGGAGGTCATCATCACTATGGAGGTCATCATCACTATGGAGGCCATCACTATGGAGGCCGTCACTATGGAGGTTGTCACTATGGAGGCCGTCACTATGGAGGCCGTCACTATGGAGGCCGTCACTATGGAGGTCGTCACTATGGAGGTCGTCACTATGGAGGCCTTCACTATGGAGGTCGTCACTATGGAGGTCATCACTATGGAGGTCGTCACTATGGAGGTCATCACTATGGAGGCCATCATCACTATGGAGGCCATCATCACTATGGAGGTCGTCACTATGGAGGTCGTCACTATGGAGGCCGTCACTATGGAGGTCATCGTCACTATGGAGGTCGTCACTATGGAGGCCGTCACTATGGAGGCCATCACTATGGAGGTCATCACTATGGAGGCCATCATCACTATGGAGGCCATCACTATGGAGGTCGTCACTGTGGAGGTCATCACTATGGAGGCCTTCACTATGAAGGCCGTCACTATGGAGGTCATCCCTATGGAGGTCGTCACTATGGAGGCCTTCACTATGGAGGTCGTCACTATGGAGGTCATCACTATGGATCTCGTCACTATGGAGGTCGTCACTATGGAGGCCATCATCACTATGGAGGCCTTCACTATGGAGGCCTTCACTATGGAGGTCGTCACTATGGAGGTCGTCACTATGGAGGCCGTCACTATGGAGGTCATCGTCACTATGGAGGTCGTCACTATGGAGGCCGTCACTATGGAGGCCGTCACTATGGAGGCCATCACTATGGAGGTCATCACTATGGAGGCCATCATCACTATGGAGGCCATCACTATGGAGGTCGTCACTATGGAGGCCTTCACTATGGAGGTCGTCACTATGGAGGCCGTCACTATGGAGGCCATCACTATGGAGGCCATCACTATGGAGGTCATCACTATGGAGGTCGTCACTATGGAGGTCGTCACTATGGAGGCCTTCACTATGGAGGCCTTCACTATGGAGGCCTTCACTATGGAGGTCATCACTATGGAGGTCGTCACTATGGAGGTCGTCACTATGGAGGCCTTCACTATGGAGGTCGTCACTATGGAGGTCATCACTATGGAGGCCGTCACTATGGAGGCGTTCACTATGGAGGTCATCACTATGGAGGTCATCACTATGGAGGCCATCACTATGGAGGCCGTCACTATGGAGGTCGTCACTATGGAGGTCGTCACTATGGAGGCCGTCACTATGGAGGCCGTCACTATGGAGGTCGTCACTATGGAGGCCGTCACTATGGAGGCCGTCACTATGGAGGCCGTCACTATGGAGGTCGTCACTATGCAGATCGTCACTATGGAGGCCTTCACTATGGAGGTCGTCACTATGGAGGTCGTCACTATGGAGGTCATCATCACTATGGAGGTCATCACTGTGGAGGTCATCACTATGGAGGCCTTCACTATGGAGGCCTTCACTATGGAGGCCGTCACTATGGAGGCCGTCACTATGGAGGTCGTCACTATGGAGGCCGTCACTATGGAGGCCGTCACTATGGAGGTCGTCACTATGGAGATCGTCACTATGGAGGCCTTCACTATGGAGGTCGTCACTATGGAGGTCGTCACTATGGAGGTCATCATCACTATGGAGGTCATCACTGTGGAGGTCATCACTATGGAGGCCTTCACTATGGAGGTCGTCGCTATGGAGGTCGTCGCTATGGAGGTCGTCACTATGGAGGTCATCACTATGGAGGTCATCACTATGGAGGTCATCACTATAGAGGCCGTCACTATGGAGGCCTTCACTATGGAGGCCTTCACTATGGAGGTCATCACTATGGAGGCCTTCTCTATGGAGGCCTTCACTATGGAGGTCATCACTATGGAGGTCATCACTATGGAAGTCGTCACTATGGAGGTCGTCACTATGGAGGCCTTCACTATGGAGGCCTTCACTATGGAGGCCGTCACTATGGAGGTCATCATCACTATGGAGGTCATCACTATGGAGGCCTTCACTATGGAGGTCGTCAATATGGAGGTCATCGTCACTATGGAGGTTGTCACTATGGAGGCCGTCACTATGGAGGCCGTCACTATGGAGGCCGTCACTATGGAGGCCGTCACTATGGAGGTCGTCACTATGGAGGCCTTCACTATGGAGGTCATCACTATGGAGGTCGTCACTATGGAGGCCTTCACTATGGAGGTCATCACTATGGAGGTCGTCACTATGGAGGTCGTCACTATGGAGGTCGTCACTATGGAGGCCTTCACTATGGAGGCCGTCACTATGGAGGTCGTCACTATGGAGGTCATCATCACTATGGAGGTCATCACTATGGAGGCGTCACTATGGAGGTCATCACTATGGAGGCCGTCACTATGGAGGTCGTCACTATGGAGGTCATCACTATGGAGGTCATCACTATGGAGGTCGTCACTATGGAGGTCGTCACTATGGAGGTCGTCACTATGGAGATCATCATCACTATGGAGGCCTTCACTATGGAGGTCATCATCACTATGGAGGTCATCATCACTATGGAGGTCATCACTGTGGAGGTCATCACTATGGAGGCCTTCACTATGGAGGCCTTCACTATGGAGGTCATCACTATGGAGGCCATCACTATGGAGGCCGTCACTATGGAGGTCGTCACTATGGAGGCCGTCACTATGGAGGCCATCACTATGGAGGCCGTCACTATGGAGGTCGTCACTATGGAGGCCGTCACTATGGAGGTCGTCACTATGGAGGTCGTCACTATGGAGGTCATCATCACTATGGAGGTCGTCACTGTGGAGGTCATCACTATGGAGGCCTTCACTATGGAGGTCGTCGCTATGGAGGTCGTCGCTATGGAGGTCGTCGCTATGGAGGCCGTCGCTATGGAGGTCGTCACTATGGAGGCCACAACTATGGAGGTCATCACTATGGAGGCCGTCACTATGGAGGCCACAACTATGGAGGTCATCACTATGGAGGCCGTCACTAGGGAGGTTGTCACTATGGAGGTCATCACTAGGGAGGTCGTCTCTGTGGACGTTGTCGATGTGGAGGTCATCAAATAACTATTATATATCAGTGATGTCATACAGGGGGCGGGGCTGTGATCACATGTCATTATATTACTATTATATTATCACAGTGATGTCATACAGGGGGCGGGGCTGTGATCACATGTCATTATATTACTATTATATTATCACAGTGATGTCATACAGGGGGCGGGGCTGTGATCACATGTCATTATATTACTATTATATTATCACAGTGATGTCATACAGGGGGCGGGGCTGTGATCACATATCATTATATTACTATTATATCAGTGATGTCATACAGGGGGCGGGGCTGTGATCACATGTCATTATATTACTATTATGTTATATCAGTGATGTCATCCAGGGGGCGGGGCTGTGATCACATGTCATTATATTACTATTATATTATATCAGTGATGTCATACAGGGGGCGGGGCTGTGATCACATGTCATTATATTACTATTATATTATATCAGTGATGTCATACAGGGGCCGGGGCTGTGATCACATGTCATTATATTACTATTATATTATATCAGTGATGTCATACAGGGGGCGGGGCTGTGATCACATGTCATTATATTACTATTATGTTATATCAGTGATGTCATACAGGGGGCGGGGCTGTGATCACATGTCATTATATTACTATTATATTATATCAGTGATGTCATCCAGGGGGCGGGGCTGTGATCACATGTCATTATATTACTATTATGTTATATCAGTGATGTCATACAGGGGGCGGGGCTGTGATCACATGTCATTATATTACTATTATATTATATCAGTGATGTCATACAGGGGGCGGGGCTGTGATCACATGTCATTATATTACTATTATGTTATATCAGTGATGTCATACAGGGGGCGGGGCTGTGATCACATGTCATTATATTACTATTATATCAGTGATGTCATACAGGGGGCGGGGCTGTGATCACATGTCATTATATTACTATTATGTTATATCAGTGATGTCATACAGGGGGCGGGGCTGTGATCACATGTCATTATATTACTATTATGTTATATCAGTGATGTCATACAGGGGGC